>NC_133222.1:10139014-10439014 GCF_040436345.1 Pagrus major
AATTGTACTTGACAAGTACTTGAGTAAATGTACTTCCCACCACTGCGATCATTAAAGGTCACTTTAGTCAGGAAGTTAACAAAGTGACCTTTAAGCAGGAAGCTGAAGAGCCGTCTGACGGCACTACAGAGCAGCTGGACTGTTGAAGAAGATCTGGATCATATTGGACCTTCTTCATATCCTGTTTCTGTTTCGAAGTGGCTGCTGTGAAGGAGCGCAATCACTGTAACTGATGATTTAGGGCGACACACTCGACTGTTCGGACAATAAGTGAGGAAATCTTGTTTTTGACCGCTTCAAGTACACAATAAATGGGACATTCAGCAGCTGTTAGTCATATCCCAAAAGAGCAATGATTAAACGAATGTGTACTGTCAGACTGTTGTTAAAAGTAGCTTCACTTTGATGAATTAGTGTTAAAAGTCTAAATACATACATTGCTGCACATACTGCAGTACTTTAAATACATTTTGCTGGTGATACATTTGCACTTTTTTAGGATTTTGAATGCTGGACTTTAACAGATAGTGTGTGTACATTTTTACTTCGTTTAAAGATCTGAATACTTATTAATCCTGCAGCTACAAACCACTCGAATGAGGTTTGAGGTTTAACATTTATGGATAACTTCAATAGTCGGGAGGCAAGCTGAGATGAAAGTAATCCGAGCTTCTCTCTTTTTCATGTTTGGGTAAGATATTCCCTGTAAGTGATAAATGTTGTACGCTGCTCTCATTTCCAAAGTAATGTTTTTGAAGATTACATTTCTCATTTCTGTTGCATCGCTCAGGGAATTCCAGTGTACAAAATGGCAAGAGTGCTGATGATGGAAAAGGAAATGCATCAGACCGTATATCTTTGTATAACTGTTACTACCGGCAGCTCTGCTCTGTCTTTGAATATAGATTTTTGAAAGCTCCAGTTTATCCTGAAGAAGCTGGCACCGCTCTTTCTTGCAGTTTCCTGCGACTCCTTCGCACATAAATGTTAATGTTGGAGCCGCAGCAGAGGCCCATTTCCCTGAGAGCAACAGAGTGCACAAATTGCTGCCTAATTAAGCACCGAGTAAACACATGTTTACATTTTAATTCAAAGTTACACGTGTTTGTGCACGGTGGCCGTTTTAAATATCACAGCTACATTAACTGCAGTGGAAGCTATCAGTGTAATTAACTGCAGTATGTGAGAACACTGTAGCCAGATTGCATTATACGTTCGATCATCATCATAATTATCATCCCTCAGGACTTTGGATCCAAACCAAGCAAGGTGAAGCTCCTTTCATTTTTACGCTCCCCACCTGTGGAACAAAGCGCCCTGAACACCTGAGGTCTGCTAAAACTCAAGACATTACTGTATACTGTGGCTTTACAATAACAAAGACACATCATTTCTTTTTCATTTTTAAATCGTAACTATTTGTGTCACTAGTGTAACCGCTAACTGCTAGCTAACTGTGGCTGCCAACAGCTAGTTAGCTCCGTTAGCCGTGCACCAATAGTGGTCTGTACTCGGAGCTCGGAGCACCCAGGGAGTGTTGGATTTGGATACACACTGCTAGCACAGGAGCTCGCACTAAGGAGAGGGATGGGGCTAGGTGGTTAGCATGCTAACTTCAGAGATCTTTAGTTACTCTGCAACACAATACATAAACGTCATAATGTCAAAAACTGTTATTTTTAAGTTGATTATTCAATGTTTTCGACTAAATTCTTACATATTGCACCTTTAATGTCTCGTTTTTAAATGATTTCAATGCTCCTGTAAATCCTTGTGTCTAAATGGGTTTGTATTACAGTTAATAAACATGCACTGCCTCTCATCATTATCATATATTTAACCACAGGATAGCTGACCACACGGTTAATATGTAAAGAGGCTGTGTTCATGTATTAACTACACAATTGTGTTTCACAGACATGGATAAAGGGCTAATTTACATAAAGTGAAAAGTGCAGCTGGAGCCTTGAGAGTGAGACTAAACCATGTTTATCCTGGTAGTACTACACTCTCTAATGCTGATTCAGTGTTTAAACTGTGACACTTGACACTTTAAATGTAAAATCTCACATGAATCTCTCTCATCTTCGACAGTTTGTGATCTTACAGTGAAAAACCGAGCATGAAAATCGAAATGTCAGCAGGCTGACCTCACTCCACTAGATTGATATTCAGCGTATCCCCTCGACAATATGAGAAGAAAGACATAAATCAAAGCTCTCCGCTGAGGATTTATTGCTTTATTTGTCCTGCCGGAGCTGTTGTGTAACAGTTCGTCTCACTAAAGCACCCATTAGGCTAATTGCCGCCTCTTGATTAAAAGAGAAAACCCTTGCTTGTAGCAGCTTCGTTTTCCAGGTTGCTTCCTTGCTTCTTCTTCTTCTTCTTCTTGTGTTTTGACTTTCACTTCGCGAGGACACTTTCCCGCAGACTCCTAGTTGTGTTTTGTGTGTCTTTGATATGACGAGCATCAGCAGTGAGGTGTGTATCAGAGAGTGTGTTGTTAACTGAGGCAGATGCTGCTGATACCGCTGCTGTTGTCATACGCGGGCTTTTTTGTCTTGTTGAAGCGTGTCATTGTGCTATTATTAGACTTTACAACCTCCTGACAACCACACACACACAGAAACATACAACACACACTGATATCAAGTGATATCAGATGTGACATGTTTTGATAAAAGGCAGTTTCTGTGGCTGATTTAATGAAACCAGTCCACGGGACTGTGTTTTGTTAGATTTGATAAGGATAACAAGGAAACGGTGCCTGATGATCCTCCTGTGGGAGTTTTTGGCTCTGTTGTTTTGGACTTCAGAGGGACTGCGAAGTAATTATTTTGATTCATTTCAAAAAATTCTAGCTCCAAATTCTCTGTTCGGTCTTCAAATTAAAAAACGTGCACTGTGTAAAAAGGCGACATGCCTGAAGGTACTAAACCAAACCCCCCGCTGGCTCTGTGCTGCTGTGACACACTCAGGTCAGCCTCTAATTGGCTGTGTGCAGCTGTGACAGCTGCTTGTTTGAAACACGGAGGGTGACCTTTTGAAAATATTTCGGGATGTGATTGTTGGCTACAAAGAAATGTCATCTATTATTTCATGTTTCTGTCCACTTAAATTTGAAGTGCCGCTCACATACAGTCCAGGGCAAAATGTCAGTAAATGTGAAAGCAGGGATTCAAGGCACACGCCTGTGACCTCCCGGCCACCAGGGGGCCCTGCAGAGGGGACAAGAACATCAACTGCTGCCATTTAATGTTTTACGTATATTTTAAATCATTTTTAAAGGTATAAAAACCTAATAAGTATCTCAGATTCAAAACTCAGATTCAACTTTTATATATTTAAAGCAGCATTATGTAGAATTTGCCATTTTGTGAGATTTGGCGCCCCCTACAGTTTCTGAGTGCAACACCACTGTCATAAATACAATGTCTTGTAACAGGGTGAAAGGTGATGTTTGGGTGAATTCAGCATTCACCCAAACATCAAAATGTTTTTAAGGTAAAGTTACATAATGTTGCTTTAAATTTAAAGTATCGCTCACACACAGTATCGCCAAAATATCATGTAATATAATGTAGGTAATACTTGTGTCGGATGTCCTTGGCAAATGGGAAAGGACCACTTCAAAAACCAGAGGCAAACCAAAAAAAGGAAAAAAAAAGTCAAGGCAAGGAAGGAAAATATTAAAAAGCTTTTATTATAATGACTCGAACGCGACTACCCAATGACTCCACACTTCAGCGACCATCACAATGCTAATGGATCATTACAGCACATAGAGGGCACTGAGCACATCAAACCTTTGGTCAGGGGAGAGAGCGAATACAGACACCTGACCAAAGGATTCATGGACTGGATGTGATAAAATATCTCTTGACATGTTTTCTGGAAAAAAAACCCAAAACATTCTGAGCCCTGCTGAAGACTTTGTGGTTTCCTCGCAGTGGAATAAAAATGGTCCAAATCACTTGACGATTGTGATGTATGTGAGGATAAAATCCACTTTAGGACAACTGCAAAATCTGCCAAATGTCAGTTTAAAGAATATATCAAGAGATACATGATTTAAAATCTCAGCAGGAGAAAAACCTGTCCACACTTTGATCTTTCGGGCAGACTCGTCTGCTGTCGTGGGGTTTTTACAGGTCTCTGTAAAAGGTCAACCCGGACGGCTGGAGCTGAATCAGAACACCGGGGAGTGGATCACATCAGTCCAGCTGTCACAACCTTACACTGGCTTCTTGTATGCCTGAGAATTGATTTTGGTCTATAAAGACCAAGACGGCTTAGGGCCAAAATACATTTATGATCTGCGACCTCTGGGCAACACTGTCCCCGGTAATAAAACCAAGAGGAGCAACACTGAGTTTTTATTCTTCCCAGAAAACTTGTTGACATGTTATTTTTAATAAATTCAATTAAATGTATTCATTCATAGTTTGTAGCTTATTCCATTTTAGCCTCTTCTTATTTTCTAATATATCTTATTCGGTTTCTTTTTATGTTCTTTACGTTAAACGGACGGGGACAGTCTCATTTTTGCTCACATATGGCCAATAAGAAGTTATTAACACATGCAGATTACTCATAGTTACATAGAGCCCCTTTAAAAGAAGCACAGGAGGCTGAGATGCAACAAAAAATATCAAGGGAGGACCGGAAGGTCAACCCTGACAAATGCAAAGTTACTGTCAGCAGACGGCTGGCAGACGGGCCCAACACACATTAACACTGCCGGAGAAACAGCCAATCGCTTCCACATCTGACATCCCTCAAGACTCACCGTATAGATCTTGATAGATGAAATGCATTGTAATTTAACCGCCAAAACACCGTCTGTGGACCCCAAAAGATCTGGGAAATATGAGATGGAACAGATAACCTTCTGTCTGAGGTTACAAACAAACATCTTTGATAAGAGGTGGGGTCTTAAAATGAGCAAATTAATGCAGCGATAACCGCGACTCACCTAACCCTCCAACACACAACCACAACTCAACCATCCTAGGAAGCTTTTTTAAGAGAAAATAAATCACTGAGCCGCAGTCTGTGGCTTTTTTAAAAAGTAGTGACTGAATGCTAAAATCTAAAAGCCAAACTCGGAGCTTTGCATCTGCTGTGCGGATCAAAATATGAGGACACCCTGTGCTTGTGTGGTCCATTTATTTCCCGGTTCAGTACTTCACATCTTACTAAGTGAGCACTTATAGGTGTAGGTGATGAGCCATGAATGGACACTGACAGTCAGTGTAGGTCCATTTAACAGGTATTTTATATAAAATAACTTCATCCTACTTAATATCTGCCGATTATCAAGCAGAGTATTCATCATAAAATGTTTGCATTACCGGGCTGTGGGAGAGCACCTGTGGACCTAGCTGCTGCAGTGTGTCGCCCACCGTTGGCACTAGTCGGCCCTCGTTGGCGGCTTTTTGATCCACTGAGCGCGTAGAACAGGCGGAAGAGCTGATCTGTGGGAGAAATCGCTCTACTTGGTTGTTCAGCTGAGTGAATCAGTGCGAGAGCAGTGAACAAAAAAAGGAAAAGCCCTTCGAGCCTGTTGCTGTAGTGTCCATTATTTCACCCTTTTAGCGCGGTTTGTCCTTATTTTTCGCCACCATCTCTTCTCCAGTGCCGTTTGAGACTTTCAACCAACATTAGATTAGAAGTAGTGAGTGTGTTGTCAAAAAGTGCTGCTTTCTCATAACAAAGATTTGCATGGCCAAATACAGTCATGATCAGGTCATCAAGTAAAAATGAGTTATATGAACTCTATGTTTTTAGCGTGTCATAGTTTTATGTAGTTGCTTTATTTTAATTAATCTCATACTCTTAGTTTCTCCATGTTCATCTCCCTTCTTGGACTGATTTTGTCTTATGTTTTCTTTTTTGTGTGTGAATATTTGGAGAAGTTTGTTACGTGCAGTGATGGAATGTAGCTAAGTACAACTAATCAAGTACTTTGAGTATTTGAGGTACTTGTACTTTGCTTGAGAATTTTCATCTTCTGCTACTTTATCAAGTACTTCCACTCCACTACAGTTTGGAGGCAAATATTGTACTTTTTACTCACTAAATGTATTTGATAACTTTAGTTGCAACAGTGGTTATGTGTAAGATTGTTCATCGTGAAACCAAACCAGACCAAACACAATATGAATACACTGGACAAAGTCTATAAAGAAGGATGCAAAAAACACACACAACTGAACATATTTTTCTGAAAAATAATTTATTTCCAGAGTAAAATAAATGATATGTTGCCATACAAAAAGTGTAAGAAAAGGGACGATGCCAAAACTTTTAACTGCAGAGAGATCAGTCGTTCAAATGTCCAGGAATAAATTCAGTGTGCTACACGCAGCCTCCTGTAGCATTTCTGTAACTTTTATCCCAAATAATACAGGTTTGGAGGTACTGATTATATTTCTTTTCTTTTTTTCCCCCACAACAATGCAACATTTCATCACTATGAATAGTCCCAAATCTTTTGTGGCATCTGACACCTCTCAGACAATTAGATTATATTTCTTTTATACTTTCCTTTCAAATACAATCTAAATAAACATTCTGGGCCTAACGATACAAATATATTAATACTCCTCATCTCTTTTACTCGAATGTCCAAACACAAAGAAATATCTCTCTCGGTTTTTTCTTCTTTTCCACTAGGCGCAAACGTCAGAAGAAAAAAAATATAATTAACATTCTCATTGAATAATCCCTTATTAAGACATATTAGGCTGAATAAACTCTGCAAGATGTACAAACAAACGTGGAAATGAAATCAAACTTCTAGAATGAAAAACAAACCTGCCGTCTGACACAAAACTAGTAATAAACACGGACCTATGTGACGTGAATTGCACCTATGAGACGAGACTTCACAGTCTAGTCTACAGTATCAAAAACAGGGCCTGTGATCCAGCAAGAGAACGAGAAACTGAACAGTGCACGATGACGTGAAAACACTCGCTTGTTTAAAGGTATTAGACTTGATTTCTGACAGTTAAAAACATCTAATAGGCCACTATAACAACCCGGTGAGGGTGTTTCTGTCCTCGTTTTAGGAGAAACCTTCCTGCATTCAAATCAAATGCATTGAAACGGATCAACTATTAGTTTGTAAACACTTGGCAACTTTTTTTTTTTTTAAATATGAATAAACTGAAGAGCCACCCAAACTTGTCTCGTAAAAATCTCATTTTTTTTTTGAGAGAGAGCGACAGACAGGACACACAGTGCACTGACTGAAAGGAAGCTGTCATTTATCACACTGGATCACCGGAGTCATGACAGACCCCTAAAACAATATGGCAACTCTAGTTGTAGTAGCATCATGTCCACTGACTAATAATCAACTAGGACTGAGCCGGACAGTACTGTAGTCGTCTTCTACCACCAAGTCAACAAAGGAATTCACTGGACAACACCTCGCTGATACGTAAACGACTAAAAAATGGACCCTTTCGAAAGTTTACCGAGGACGTTGGTGCGCAGTGGACACGCCACGTGTCCTGAGACCTGAACGGGCCATTAAATAGATTGCCTTTATCAAAAACTTTTATTTTATCCTTTTCAAGAAAAGAGGAATAAAATCATAAAATAGTCCTTTGAGAGAATGTGAATGTCCACATTGTCCTTTTTTGTCTTGCATAACAAACTATAAAACTGACTCCATATTTTCGCAAAACTCATGGTCCTCTAGGTTATATATAAACTTTGTCCTGTCGACTTGTTTGGGGCCGTCTGTGAGCGAGGGGTAAAACTCAGCTGGCGTCATGAAGACCTCGTGACCTTTGATGTACTTCTTGTAGTTCCTGCGTAAGCAGTACCACGTGGTGCTGTAGAGGAGGAAGGCGACGCCCTTGAGGATGATGGCGAGGCTCACGTACAGGTGCCTGTATTTGACGTTGTCGTACAGCAGGCAGGCACCCTTTTCGCCGCAGTCTGAACTCCAGAAAAGGCAAGTAGAGTCGATCCCAGCACCGAAGATCAGAGGAGGGGGGATGAATCCTGTGAAACAGAAACAGAGGCTGAGCACACAAACTCTTTCTGATCCGTTAAAACATATGAAATACTAGTTTATATGCATTCTGGGTCGATAACAGTTCATTAGGCCTTTTTCTTTCACTGTTGACATCAGTATGCTGTACCTCAGCTGATTTTAAACTTCATATCTATGCTTTTTTTGTTTGATTTGGTTTTCCTTCTCTCTGCTCTCTCTTACAAGCGAGACACTGATGAGACACATTGATTTTAGAGCAGCGATTTTCAGATCATTCTTAAAGGAACAGCGTGACATTTGACATTTCTTGCAGAGTTAGACGGTAAGATAATTATCACTCTCATTCATGTAAGGTAAATATGTAGCTACAGTCAGCAGCTGTGAAACTTAGCTTAGCGTACAGCCTGGAAATGGGGAAAACTGGTGTTGCTATGCGTGAATGTAAATCAATCTCCTCATCCAACTCCGAGTAAGACAGTGAATCATCTTATTCAATAACCTTCAATAACGACCAGAACATTTTAACATGTTTAACATTATTGTATGAATCATTAAGCTATGTCCAAGACTGTGTTTTGTGAGGTCACCTTTCAACTATCTCAACAATCAACTGTAGATGATGAGAGTTTCATTCTCCGAAGCTTTTGGCACTCCGTGTCTTTCTCAGCTCGTTAACACGGATAATATTTGACCAGAATTTCTCCCGTTTGTCCAGGACAAATCTTCCCGGACCGGCACCAAACGGAAACGCTGACCTGCGTGCGTCTCAAAAATCCGATTTAGACTCTCTTAATCCCATTATTACTCCCACTCCCGAGTGTGCATTAGCTTGTCCAACAGTGAAGCTCGATGGTTGATCTGATTTGTTTGTTCTCCATTTGGCAATAAATAAAAGAAACAGAGCATCTCAGGTCGACCGAGTCACGTATTTGCATGAGTGATGAGATTATCAAATGAGACAGACCCGCAGCATCTAAAATGGATGTGTCATCCGATAAAAGCTCTTACCGAGAAGTCGCAGCAACAGGAACAACACTCCGAGTGCGTATGACTTCAGTTCAGGGCTCACGGTCCTTCAAGAGAAGCAGATAGAATCAATTATGGGTTTTTATTAGATTCTTTGCAAGAAACTCTTTACAAACACAGACACACACTCTCATACGGTTATATCCACAGGCATACCTGATTAGGATGATAACAGAGGGAGTCTGGGCCATGGCTCCGACCAGGCTGCAAGCACAGATCACACACAGGAAGATGAGGAAAGCCTCTTGGCAGCCCGGTGTCGGACATTTCCCTGGAACCGCTGTGGCGAATTCACTGTCGGCGGATATACAACTACATCCAG
This sequence comes from Pagrus major, assembly GCF_040436345.1. Taxonomy (NCBI): domain Eukaryota; kingdom Metazoa; phylum Chordata; class Actinopteri; order Spariformes; family Sparidae; genus Pagrus; species Pagrus major. The sequence goes on from NC_133222.1 coordinate 10,148,377, forward strand.
TCAGGTTCTGTGGGGAGAAAAAAAAAAGACGATTCAAGAAGCGGTCGAAGGCGAAACGAGTAAAACGAATTACAGGAAAAAAACGTGTTATTTTCCTATTTTCATATGTGAAGGAAGGCCTGGTGGTCTGCACTTTGAGAAGTAAAATAAACTGCTCTAACTGCAGTGAGAAGGCAGTAAAAGTGACATTTTCGTGCTGCTGAGCTGAGAGAAATTCTCTCTGCGTGTGATTTGAATATAGAAGACACTAATCTGCAGTCGGCATCTGATCTCGAGACAAACCACGGTAAGACTTGATTGCCCGGCGTGCGATAGCTGACGACAGAACTATGAAACACTGCGACTCTTTTACTTTGAACTCTCCTATCAAAGAATATAAAACATTTTTAATAAGTTCAAGGAAAAGTTTGCATCATCTGCATTCACTGGGTAAGTTTTCATCTGCAATACAATGCCCCCATTTTCTTTTCCTGCCACTATCACATCTTGGGTTAAAGACCTGAGCGTTGCGCGACGTGCCCCGAGCGGCTCCCGTTCGGGTGCAGCCGGCGAAGCAGGCGGACAGGTAGGTGACGCCGTTGGAGCCGCACACGGGGCTGATGGAGGAGGTGAGGCAGTTGCAGTGACTGATGCACTGAGCGTCGGGTTTCTCGCCCACTCGCAGAGTCCTGAACAAAGAGAGAGAGAGAGAGATGAGCATCCTTACCGACTACAGCTGTGTGAGAAACAAACAAAATCAAAAGGAGCCCTCTCGGCCCGTAATCGGTGATACTACAGGCCTCTGGTCTAAATTTAGAATCTCCATGGAAACTTTGCTAAACCTGTTTTGGTTCAGGGCAACAAATCAAAGAGGAGTCAGTACTTCAACAGGACCACCGAACAAACAAACAAACACTGAAAATACAAACGCTTAAGACTAAAATGTGTCTGTTGTACAAAGATTCAAAACCAGGCAAGTCAAGTGAAGACACCTCGGACACATGTAGAGCTGAACTGCTGGAAAAAACATCAATCTAGGATGAAAATGCACACGGATACATCCTACTAACACAGGTCTCGAGGCAATAAATGGTCTTATCCCAAAGGGGTGGACACACATGGATTCGCTTGTAAACGACAGTGATTTGTTTTGTGTATGTGAGTGAGCTTTTTAAGATATTTACTGTGAAAAAGGATAAATTATCCTCCTCGCTTTAATTTACTTTCTCTTCTCCCTTCCTCCTATATCTGTTGGCCTCTGGTGTTTGATACTGTGGTGCTGTTGTATCAAGTGTAGCTGTGATCAGAGCTGCAACATTTTAATTATTAAATCAATCTCATCTAATCTTCTAATCTTTTCTTGATTAACGGATTAAAGCATTTGATCTATGAAACTGAAGAATGAGCATCGCAGGTTTCAAAAATCTCTTTTTTCATTCAACAAACAGTCCAAATCCTAATAAGATGTTCAGTTTGCGATCACAGAGGAGGAGACCGGAAAAAAACCTTACATTTAGGAAGCTGTTGCCTTTTAAATGGTTTTTATTTCAAGTGTCTATCCGCTCCAGAGGCTGAGAAATAGAAAGGTTTTAGTCGGCGTTGACACTTCTGTCATGTTTTTCAGAAAACCCTCCGGCTTTAGAGGAAGTGTTTTCAAACAAAGCCTTCGGTTTTATCACACATTTTTAATGGGCGCTCTGAGTCTAGGTCAGATATTTACTATTTGAATCCTAATTGTGTCATATTCAAAGTTTTTTCATTTGGAGTCGATGTTTTAAATAATTCTCAGCTCTCGAAAAACATAAACAGACAGCGACAGTGGTCGGTAGATACAGTTGATCAGTTAATCAATACGAGAGTGACAGAAAAGTCCTGCTGAATAATAACTTTCAGCTCTAAAACACGGTCGCAGGGCCGGAGACCGGTTCGCTCTGCTGTATTCGTATTCAGTCTGTGCAGCCCGGAGCAACACGAGGTCACTTTCTGAATAGAAAAATCTTTTTATGGACTCCGTTAAACCACACAAAGTAGTTTGAATAAAAAGTGAGCCCACTGTGCTCCAATGACCGGCAGCGATAAGAATTTTCATTTACACATGAACCCTCCGTGGTTCACCTCCAATGAAGTCCTCTGGCCTTGGCAGCAGCTTCTCACAGCTCATATTTATTTATTAGAAGTGCTGGGACTTTATGATCGGACAGAAATGTTAAAAAATCAGTCACAGTCACTCACTCGCTCCTGTCCAGGAGCGTACGATAACATATCTATACATTAACTTTATGATTATTTATTGTATATAATGTACTGTATGGTATATAGGTAAGGTATTTAATCTCATCTTCAACACAATACTCAGTTCCTGATCTGCTGAAGTTGAGTGTGACTCTTTGCTAAACTGGAAAATGTTCAGTTATGTCGAGCGTGTCATCAGACCAGTTATCCAGGAAGTCAAACCAGATAACTTGCATACAGCGTGACCATGCTGCACGCACTTCAAGGTGTCGTAAAGTCTCTTTCACTACTTACAAATATATTTAAATATCAGAATAACATTGCTTTAACCCAGTCGTTCCCAAATCTTCTGGCTTGTTAACAAAGAAATGTCTACTTATGAGCCCTCTGTGGTGTGATAAGTCTAAGAAATATGATTTTATTCTTACCTGTTGCCATAACTGACCGTCACTCCTGCGACCGGACCGGTGTCACAGCCCAGGAACAGGAAGGAGACGTAGCAGGCAGTGGAGATCAGGTTGACCAGCATGGCCATGCGGATGGCTCCCAACGCCGACAGGTTCAGCTTCTTCACCAGCAGACCGCCCATGAAGATCCCCAGACACGCACATGGGATGGCGGTCATACCTTGAAGATAAATTTGCACCAATAGTGTTTATTATACCGGTATACACAAATGTGTGAAGTTGCATGTGCGAGGCTGCTGTGGAGACGGACCTAGCAGCTGGTTCGCCGAGGTGGTGGTGAGGTTGAACTGCTGCTCGAGGTATTTCCCCAGAAAGGCTGCGAAGCCGGCCACGACCGCGATCTCCATGCAGGCCGCCAGGATGATGCAGGTGAAGACGGGGTTCGACAGGAGGTGCTTGGTCACCTTGGGGATCACTAGACAGAAAGAAATAAGAGAGGACGACCATAAATATCAGCATGTTGGTGAGCAGGACAGGACAGACGTGATTCTCATGTCTCATATTAAAAAATACTTAAGTAATAGTACAAAGTATTCTTCTCAAACACTACTCAGGGTTTTAGTTACTTTTTAACCGTTGATGTTTAATACATTATCAGTCGCAGGCGTTCAACCAAAAGGGTTTATATAACACGGTTTAATGCAAACTTAAGTGAGAGGAAAATTACAGAATACTCGAAAACTTAAATACAGTAATTTGAGTAGCCGTAATTAGTTACTTCCACACCCGATACATATAATAATACAGCTCTGACTGGGGACAATCTGCATTACGGGTGCTTTTACTTTCTATGCTTAAAGTAAATTTTACTTATAGTACTTTAACATTTACAGCGCTGTACTACATTACTTCATTGTGGTATTCTTTTCTTTTATATATATATATATATATATATATATATATATATATATATATATATATATATATATATATATATATATATATATATATATATATATATTTAAAATGTTTAAACACTAACAGAACATTTCTGGGTCAGTACTCCACAGGCTCTCTCACACACTCACCCCTGAGTTGCTGACAGCAGGTGGCGCCGTTGGCAGGCTCGTGGTTGCGTACGACCCCATTACTCGACTTTGGAGCCTCATACTCTGAATTGAGAGAGGGAGGAAGCATAACCTGCTCGCTGTCCACCCCCTCCTCTCTCTCCTTGGTCGGCAGCGACTGAGGGAAGCCGAACATGAAGAGAGCCGAGCAGAAGAGTAAGGCACCGCACAGGAGGAAGCCGGCCCACCAGGCCCCGATCCACCGCGGGTCGTCTGGAGTGATGAGCAGCTTACCTGTGGAGAGGCAGGGGCGGGAAGTCAATACACAGAGCACAGAGGAGGGAACGCATTTAAAAACAAACACAGGAGAGGCGTTGAACTCACTGGTGTCGATGAAGATGGCGTCCACGTAGAACTTAGTGCAGAGGGAGCCGAGGATGAAGCCGCAGGCCGGCCCGAACACCAGCGTGGAGAAGAGGATTCCTGCACGGGAACAAACGTCAAGTTTAAAAGTATGACACTTTCAGAAAGACGAGCACAAAAACAACAGCAGGTCACAGACAAAAAAATCACGAGATGCTCTGAATGATTCTGTTAATGCTTCCTGGATGATGACATAAAACCTGCCCGGTAAACAAAAAGATGTACAAGGGATCCTCTGTGCAGACAATGTCCCCATGACCTCAATAACAGGTATCAACTTCTGCACGTACGAACGCTGCTGATGAAGTCAGCAAATTCATGAATGACTTAGAAAACAACAAGAAATGCAAAGCAATCAAGGAAAGCTATGTGAAAGTCCACAGCCTCAAGTGGTCGTGTCTCTGTGGAGGGTCTTATAGACGCTCTTATATATAATATATACGTCTTATAGTCCATTTTAAGCAGTACGTGCGTGAGTCATTTCATAATAAATCTCTCTTCAACAGTGTCCAGCCTGTGTTTCATATATCTTTTTATTATCACAGGGCTCCAGGGTGCGACTACTTTGGTCACACATGCACCCAAAAATCTGTCAAGTGCAACTAAACACTTTCACTGGTTGCACCAACACCAGCTGGGTATGTAGACAGTTAGTTCATGTTTAAAGTTAAGACTAAGCTAATAATTAAAATGTATTACTGGGTGCTTTAGTTGATCAAGTGTAGAGAAATCTAAAAACTTTGTCCTACAAACGATCCTAAAAAGCTGCAAATCTTCACATTTGAGGAACCATTTCTGCTTCTGCTTCACTCCCGCTCTGCTTCTCGCTGTGTGTGTGTGTCCTTTTCCCGGGCGGTTACAGTACAAAGCACCAGAGCAAAACATGGAAACATTTTGGTTGTCATGAAAGATCAAATCAGCCGCTTCAAACCACAAGGCGAGTGCAGCAGCAGCAGCCGCCGCGCTCGGTTTTTTTGTCACGATCACGTGGCTTCTCGTCCTCGCAGAGCAACACGCCGAACAAACAGATACAAACACACGCTGTCAGGGCGACACCTGACTGCAGACGCCGGCTCCTCTCTCTCGGCCCTGTTTGTTCTCGGCCTAGTGGGCAGCTGGAGAGATATAAAAAAAAATGTGGAGCCTGGTCCAAAAATCCTCATTAGAGCGCTGTCAGCGGGGCGAGGAGTCTGGCACCGTGACTCAGACTTGCAGGCACATAATGAAGACTCAAAGCTCAATTTGGGAGACAAATTTCTCCCTGACTGTAAGTCCTGTGATCTGTGGTATTATTAGACTGCAGCCGCACAAAACCAGATCTAAGTTTGACCACCGCCGCTCACGAGAAACGGCCACGCCAGCCTTCAAATTACATTCAAAATGAGATAAAATCATCTCTGCCGTTCCCTTTTCCCTCCCTCCGGCGCTGCAGCAACAGAAAACATCCTCTTTTATTGGCTGCAGGTTGGCCTGCACATCGCTGCTATCAGCACGCCGTCTCCAGTAAGATGCTGTTTGGATGCCAGGAGCGAGCCACTTAATGAACAAGCGTGGAAACTGTGACTAAGCTTTGTGCATCTCTGCTAGTGTTTAGAGCGAATGTGAAAGTCTGCTTCCTGCCTTGACCACCCACATAGGAAGGGAGTCGACGCATCGACATTATCGCGGCCTCGTTCTCATGAATAGTTTACTCTTTCCGCATAAAGGAAACTGTTTAGAGGTCTTTAGGCGTGGCTCTCTACCTATATTGCCACATAAACTGACTCGTTTCGGCGAGGGCGAGGAGCGAAACGAAAGAAAAAGGGATTTTAAGTGTCAGGATGGGAACATGCTGCCGGGTTTTTTTCACATGCATCAACTGAAACATCTTTGCGGTTGACACTTTGACCACGGAAGTGAGCAAAGTGTGTCCACGAGGCGCCAGAGCTTGACAGGTTTTTACCTCGTCCTGCTGCTAAACTCTGAGTTCTGGTATAGGAAAAGCGGGCAGAGGCTTTTTTTCATGCCTGATGTCAAAGTTTAAAACAACTGAGCTCAAGGGACACACACAAACGGTGGGATTCACACCCACAAACACACACGGGCACGCAGGAAAGAGGTGCTGCGGCTAGTTACCAGTGAAACTGTGCAGCTTAACCAGCACTTTCATGACAGAAGGGGCTGCAAGACTGGCACATTTGCCTGCGGTGTTGCAAATGAGGCCGGTGCACCCTCTATTTCGAGTGTTTCCTTAGAAACCGAGTGTTGTCTTCTCATAGCAACAACATCACAATTGCATTCACCACAGGCCAGACCTCAAAGAGGAAATTCAGTTAGCGAAATCACCTTCCAGGAGATGACGCCTCAGCTAGAGGCCCCGCGAGTCCACAGCCACTGAGAGGATACATGTTTCCCTCAGAGAGCCGTGCCAGCAACCCCTGGTCGCTTTGAGCAACGCTGCCTCCTTGATGATAACGGCGTGCCGCGGCGCGAGCCTCGCATGAGGAAGAGATCAGTAATCTATGAGGGAGCATGCCTCCTTATCAATCTGCTGCTGCTGCAAAGGGAAACAAGAGGGAACGCAATTTTGAATTCGATGATAATCTTCACATGAAAGATCGACTCAAAAACTTAAGCTGGAAGCCGGCGGAGGGGAAGCATGCGGCGACCAGGGCGCTTTCACAGTGGGATTAAGCTAGCATGAACATGAACTGGAGCTCGTAGTCAAAACAAAAGTCCAACACTGCTTCAGTGTAGTCTTGCCTCCATTTTGCTCGAGATAATAACATTGTTTCTACCTCTACGTGGCCAAATCTCCAGTTTTCACTTAAAGGAATAGTTCAACATTTTGTAAAATATGTTTATTTTGCTGTGAGCGCGGTGAGAATACCGATACCCAAGGGTGTCACTTTGTTTTGAAATTTTTTAGGCAGCACATGAGACATTAGAAACTACTTGTGCAAGCTAGGCAAACATTAGCATGCTAGTACTGTAAGCTAGCTAGATAATCTTATCGCATCTATCAATTAATAAACAAAAACAGTTTTCCTGCACATGTTGTAGGCTGTCGCTCAACCTTAGTTTATAGTGCACTTCTCATTAGTTAACATGTCCATGTCTGTCCATTAAGTATCGAGCTAGACCCAGGAGGTGGTTAGCTTAGCTTAGCACAAAAGGTGGAAGCAAGGGGAAACAGCTAGCCAGGCAACCAGAGGAGACTCCAGGAAGTCAATGTGTCCCACCACGAAGTAGTCGGGCACATAACCCCAGATTAAACCACACCCTGAAGGTGTTACACTTTGTTTTTGTTCGGAGCCACGTTAGCTTTCCATTTTCAATACAGACACGAGACTTCCTAATGTAGCTAACGGTACGGTAATGCAGCAACAGCCTGCAGCAAGTTAGCTTAGCTTAGCGTAAAGACTGGCAAAGGTAGAAAACAGCTAGCTTGTCTCAGTCCAAAGAATTAAGCTTTTTTCTAACAACTGTGTAGTTTTATAGGGAGTAAATACAATATTTGTTGTTTAGGCTGCCTGTTTGCCTCTCCTTCCAGTCTTTATGCTAAGCTAAGCTAAGTGCCTCCTGACTCCAGCTCTGTACGAATAAGGATATATCCCAAAAAAAAAAAGTCAAACAATTTCTTTAAGTTAAATTCTCCTATGTAAAGACAGGTTGATTTGGTCATTACTGACAAGCCTGGTCACTGTTATTAAAAACGTCTTCCTCATCCATCTCTGTGCTACAGTTATTATTTTGTATTTCAAATAACTGACTCTTGCTCTCAGGTCAAAGATAAAAAAGACAACTGTGCTCGTACAGGCTGTCAAGGGACATATTTCATGTTCATCACGGACAAGGTTAAGCTGAAGGGAGAAAAAACAAAAAAGGGAAAACCTAAGCTGAGCACATTAAATCTCCATGAAGGACAATGCACGACCACAGCCGTGGGTAATCTTTGCAACACACTACACTCCTCCAAAAAACCGCCTCCAAATCCCTTTTCCCCTTCCGGCGGGCCTGTTACGAGATAAGTACAAAACAAACTAATTTGTTCATGTTGTAGTTCGCTCGAGCCTTTTTTAGTGTCCTGTGAATTACACTCTCAGGGGAGCATGTCAGATGTAATTCAATAACAAAGCTCAGCTCTAGTGTTTTTGTCTCGTTCTAATTTGTTTAGAGAGCGGTGGAAAAAAAGGCTTGGGAACGCTGCCGTCCGTGAGGCCTCGTCCCGGTTCGGATATTAATTAACCCCGCAGATGCATCCCCATATCCTTCTGCACTATATCTGGGAAGTTTGCATATTAGACCCACGCGTTCCCTCGAACACGGAGGATGGGTTGGGTTTCTTGTGAAAACTGTAGATCGGGCGGTGATTCACAAGAAGCGCTTGTGGGTTTCGGTCGCCGACGTCATGCTGTTTATCTTCACACTTGGAGAGCATTTCCACAGAAGTGCATGACCACATGCAAGCAGGTCCATCTTGTATTTATAGCTTTGTGAAAACACCGTGCAGAGATTAAACCGTGATATACTGGAAGAGATGGTAACAGGTGGCAGTTAAAAATCTATAGTTGCAAAAGTTTCTTTGCACCATCTGAGCCGAGAGGTTTTAGACGATAAAGGTTAAAAAAAGGCTGGCGGTAATCGAAGTGTCGGATGCATTACGGCTGCACCGTCCTCAGTTTATGTCCTGCCCTCACTGTACAAAAGGAATTCCTCCTTCTCCTCCATTAATCCTGCTCAAGTTGGCTCGGTAATCCCCCGAAGCTCAATAAGAGCAGAGGGACAGCGCGATGTGGGAGGCCAAACAACAGCTTGTGCCACTTTCACGACGAGGCCAGACTGAAACCGAGAGTGAGCTAAATGATGAAGTTAAGAGCAAAGAGCCCTTCGTGTCAGAAGGTCGACTGTTTTCAAGGTGACATTTACAGCGACTGTAAAGTTTAAGACCGTGTGATTTAAAGAGCTTTCAAACAAAAAGCCCAGGCTTCCTCTTCTGCCGTACATCAGGTCATAACATCCTCTGTGCGAGAAGTGTGGAGACGGTTTTTTAAGATTGAAGACACTCAAACAGGCCGGAGAAGTCTGACTGAGAGCAGAGGCCATTTTCTGCATGTCCAGAGAGGTATCATTCACACTGACAGTTACACAAAAAGGTTCAGACGAGAGCTCTTCAGCTCACACGCCACACCTAACAAACATCTGCTTCCTGGCAACGCTTCCTCTGCTCTCATCAGCTGCACAGAAGCAGCATGCAGCTGTTTTCAGGTGTGAACAGCAACTGTTGTGATTTGTGACTGAGCCTCACCGCTCTGTATCTGTGGTTTGAAGGCCGGAAAGGTCTGTCAGTCTCTTATAATACATGCATAGATGCTAAGCTGGTTATTGTTAGATAGCATGTTGTTAGCTGATAGTATTAGCTAGTGATTGTAAGCAATGATAGCTTATAATAACTAGCTAACAAAATCAACAAACAATATGCTATCTTACAATAACCAGTCAGCCTAATACCATCTGCAGATGATATGGTAGCTAATGTTGTTAGCTAACAATAACCCTGTTTGCTGATGGTGTTAGCTAGCATGTTATTAGACAATAGGGTTAGCTAGTTATATCATTAGCTAGCATATTGTCTAATGATGGTATTAACTTGTTAACATTTGATAGCATGTTGTTAGCTGATGTGTAAGCTTTTTATTGTAACCTAGTGTGTTGTTTGTTGATGCCATAGCTGGTTATTGTAAGCTACCATGGTGTTAGCTGATGGTGTTAGCCACTTATTCTTAGATAGCATGTTAGCTGATGGTGTTAGCCGTCCGTTAGTATCCGTTATTTTCTTACTGTGCCATTGTAGCCAGGCTACGGACTACAAGCTAGGCAGCAAACATGTGCAGAGCTCTGCATTTTGACAAAATGGCGACTCAAACATGACATGTGCTAGTTTCTACCTGCAAGCAGAGCGACAGGTGGTCGTCAACGTGTCCATCAGCGCTCTGGTGTTACGCGAGAGGACACAGTTCATTTGTAAGTACTGATTTTAGACGCAGAAGCTACATAAAGTGGCTGCAGAGTGAATTTAACTGGATCGGTTACACACATCAGAAAAAAAAAAGCGGTAGAGTTGGCCACATGTCGTCTTCTTTCACATCACATCAGTGTATCATCATGTAATTAACCACAGCTGTTCAGAAGACAAACCAAAAGACCGCCAGCTTACAGGCCTGTGGGTTTATTTAACAGGTCAATACTCTCCACCTACACCTGTTAAAAAAGGCTCATGTCAACACGTGCTCCATTTTCTACAATTCAAAAAACCTGCTGCAGTTTTTTTCACCTTCATTAAAAAGGTGCAGCACATTCAGACATCAGGTCGTGGTACGTGATTCACGAGCGACACAGTCTGTGGCTCTCAAACTACAGCCTCCTACATCTGTTAATAACACAGCGAGGCACACACCGAACCTGCATGATGTCACGATCATAGTAACCCATTCATCTCTATCAGTTCTGTACATGTTAATCACTTTATTTCAGGAAACGCATGAAACGAAACTTGCATTACGACAGAACTGCTCTGTGAAGTTTCGTCTCTTCCCGTTTCTTTCTCGCACGTCTTTGCGCCGTCACATCTGATCTCGATCTCAAAGTCGTTTGTCTTCAGGCGCTCTGAAGGGGAACTGACGAAACTCTTATCTTACATTTGTCAAAGCAGATCTAACCCGAGCACCACTTCCTCTCCTATCTTTGGACGATATATAGGCCTGTCACAATAATCAATAAATCAATTAATCGTACGATAAATTAAAATGAGCTCGATAATTTTGCCGGCCTCGATAATTTCCATTTGCATGCTTGTTTGTTTTCCTCGTGTCAGTCACCATCCCCATTCACACTGCCGTTTGCATGCGGGGTTCCTGCGCCAATTCTCCGCATCCGCCTTTGTGTGAAAGTTTCAGATGTGGCGAGGGGTGAAATTTCGCTGCGCCTCCGGAGGTATCAGAGGCGCAGTATTGGCGAACTGAGCTGGCGGCACGGAGCGAGGGCGTGTTGATCTGATGGTGTTGGTGTCTGATAACTGTACAGATCCTTCACTCAACAAAATAAAGATAAATGTCCCACAAAGCAACGTTACAGGACCAAACAACAGTAACGTAGTAACTGGTCGTGTCTTTGGCAACTTATGTGAGGAAAAAAATACCGCAGTTATTCGTGGAGAAGTGTCTGTCAGCCTGTCGGTCTGACCGACTCTTTGTCACATTTCTGCCCGAAAAACAGCGTCTGTCCCCGGCAAAAAACTTTAACTCACCAAGTGTTTGTCGCGGTGAAAAAAATCACTGCGACGGTCAGTTACTGTTGTCATGGTGACGGTCAGCCCTCCCGAGAGTGAAATAGTCAGACAGCGTCCAGTTTACTGATGGCGATTATGTAATTATGTAAATGATAGAAAAACGTAACTTTGTCACTTTCCAGGATGTTTGGTGGGTCAGGATCTCAATCACAACACATTATAACAGCATCCATATGATTATAAACAGACAGCTGGTACATGTTTAGATTAACAGGAGGACACCGGGGAAACACCTTGAAAAAAACACATACGTCATCATCATCACGTGTACCGTCACGCCTCCGCATCACTACAGACAATGGTGCTAACATTGTTGCTGCAGTAAGGAACCGTGGCTGGCCATGGCTCAATTGCTTTGGCCACAACCTCCATCTTTATTTATTTTGGATATTTAAAATGTCTTCTTCACATTCCAATATTAAATATTCTTTAGAAATAAAGGTTTATTGATCTTTGAAAGGGTGTACTTGCATTATTTTGCCATTATCATTATATTAGTTGAAAAATGGTCTCAAAGCGACAATATTATCGTTTATCGCAATAATTTCTAGGACAATTTATCGTCCAGCAAAATTTGTTATCGTGACAGGCCTAACGATATACTACCGGCGCTCTAATCCTGCAGACTCCTGCTCGGTGACTCCCTGACACTCGGTTGACACCCGACGTGTGAACCTGTGAACAACAACAAACAAACTTGACAGGAAACGAGCCAATTTTAAACGAGTAAATCTCCTTCACCGAGATTAAATACGATTGACTTTGAATTCTTTAAACATTTAGTGTGACACAAAACCCCCCCGAGAGTCAGACGTGATCGCGGTGTGACTCCGGTTTATGCAGATGGCTGTTATGTAAACTCTGCCGACGTCACGCCGACGGGATTAATAACAAACAGGTAAAAGTCGTGCAAAGGTCGCCTCTGAGGTGAAGTCTATTTTGATGAGGTACAGAGGATATTAAGCCGACTAAATCTTCAGTGATCCATAAGTCAGAACTAACAGCATTAGACAGCAGCTTTCACCCCAGGAAGTGAAGCCTCGGCCCACCTGAGTGGCTTTTAGCATCAACGTCGACATCAGGTGTCAAGGAAAATATTAATCACACCGTAGACGGGAAGTCTCACGAGGTATTTTCAAAAACGATCCCTATAAAAGCAAAGTTTGCAGTATTTTACATGTAATTAGATGATTTAATATGTATTTTCAGCCGTGTTGACGCCTTTGGGATGATTTTCAGACAATCCAAAAGGTTTTTAAGTGTTTTATTTTGGCTCATCTCGTGGTTTATTGATGAATCAGTGGATTATTTTCTGAAAAAATGCCTGTTTTAATCCTAAAAGAGGTAATAAAGTGGAAAATTGGCATTGGTTCCTGATAACGTCCCTGTTGTTCAGCTAATTAATTAACAAGTCATTGTTCCGGCTCTTAACTGGTGAGTGAAGGCGGGGGGGGACGACTGAGACGGCTCGTTGGTCAGCTGTACCCGACAGTAACCCTGTTGGCTCTGCACAGCCATGACCTAAATAACAAGCCAAAGCTTAAAGTAGGCTCTCAACTCACATTCAAATGCCATTACATCAGGATCATCCTGCTTTAACTTCCGCTTACGTCAAAACATCCCAAAAATTTGAAACATCCCTTCCCCGCACACGTCCCGACCGCCATCTGACATCGCAACGGCATCTTCTGGTCCGTCCCGACACTCGTCTTCCAGCAGACGAGTGTCGGGACGGTTTCGCCGGTGCCATATGGGCGCGATTTAAAAAGTGCAGCTTAAGGACACGTTTAAAACTATTAGCATTTTGACCCTGAGGATGAGCGGCGGGGTTTACTGCAGAGCTCGGTCCAGCCGGCCGGCCGGCCGGCCCGACACACACCGGCTTCTCTTCCCCCCTCGACACCCCGTCGTCACGTTAAGCCGAGCTCTGGCTCAATCTAAGCCTCCGAGGGGTGAAACGGGAGGTGAGGTGAGCGTCGGGGCCTTGCTGAAGGCTTCACTTCCTCGCTGTGTGAACAAGACTCCTGATATGAGTCTAGACTGCTGATAACAAGATTAAAGTACATACTGTACAGAGTTTTACCACATTATCTTCTTTAATTAAACAAAGATACAGACGCCAGGACGACTTCCACTTCCACCGTTTCACTTCCCGATGTCAGGTGCACGAGGCTCGTTATGAGTGCACATGATGAAGTCAACGTTCACAGCATAAATATTCACATCAGCTCAATAAAAGCACTAAAACTTTTCTCTAGATGCCGATTTTACTGTAATCTGTGTGAATATGTTAGATTCTTAAACTTGTCTTATAGTTTCTGAACCTTCATGGATAAAAAAAACCAATAAAAAACAAATATATATGTATTAGTTCAAGTAGTGCGTTAAAACACAAAAGGACAACAACTATCTGTTATCAGAGCTGAAACAATCAGTCCATTAAACCCTTAATTTGCCATTTTTAAGCAAAAATGCACAACATTTTCTGGTTCAAGCGTCTCAAACGTGACGGTTTGCTGCTTTTCTCTGCGTTAATTTAACATCTTGGGGTTGAGACATTTGACGAAGTTACCTCGGACTTATATTTCTCTATATTTCAGAGCTTGAAACCCAAATAAATGGTAAGTTGACGTCCGTTTTGTATCAGAGGTAGAAAAAAAACAGCAAATGCCGACTGAAGATCGACTGTGCCCGACAGATCTCTGTCCTGTTTTATAATTCAGGCGCTGAGATGACTGAGCTGCCACATCTCATGACTCTGTGGACGACAATACAGAGAAAAATCACTTAAGTGAAACACAACTGCAGCAGGACGGGAAGAGAGAGAGAGAGGGAAAAAAAAAGGTTTTATCGAGTGAGATACACGGCAGAGCTGAACAGTGAAGCACCGTCATGGAAATAAATGCTTTTTCTAATCTAAAAAAAAAAAATAGATGGAAATCCGACTCTCTTGTGTTATATAAGACAGAGAAGAGCCGTCGTATTAAACTTTGGGAGACGAGGAAAGTCTGTGCGAGTGCGTTCGTATCCTGTGTCGGTCTGAATATTGGAAAGGAAACGTTCTTGATTATAAAAGCAGAAACGTCAACAAACAGGCGTGAGGGAAATTAAAAAATGGGATGATTGTTTAAAAAGCAGCTATCGTGTTTAAACGGAGGTCCGACGTCAAACTACTTAATCTGTTACAGCATCGAGTGGTATTTCTTTAACCCTACCCGCTGAAATGATCCTCAAATATCTGCTCGAGTTGGCCAAAGTTGTCGGGGGATTTAAAGACTCAGCATCATCCATCGTATTAAAGGTCTTGCACACTCATACGGGCGTAAAAGTCAACGTTACAGGTGCAAGAGAGTCGAGGAAATGTCAGTCAGAACCAGCCGGCACACGTCCACACTGTCCTGAGACGAGGTTTAATAAATGCTTTTCACGGTGTCGCAGCTGGACAAGGTGTAAAATCAGCTGCTTCAGTTTCAGGGTCCTGGTCCTGGTGCTGCTCGCTCGCCGTCAGCATGCACGACACGGCAGAGCAGAGCCGTCGTTAATGTTATTAGTGACGCCCGTGCTCGTCCAACTGTGACAAATCAAAATGTCTGCGGTGGAACAAAAAGTCTGTGTGGGTTTTTACCTTTGGGCCCGAAAGAATTTTCCGTTGGATCTTTTTTCCTTCAATCACTCAGCTGACTTCTCGTCTAAAACTGAGACTTATGTGATCCGATTGTGGGCCGATAACGATGTTGAAACATTAAGAACTTGGCCAATAGCTGATGCCGATATTGATACAACTACCTAATCAATTAAAATAGTTATTCAGTAGTTAGAAAACCTTACAGAGTCATGGCAGGGATGTCACCAGGAAGAAGCTCGTGAGCGTGCCGGTGTGAATGCCGTCGTATCTGCCGACGGTCGACGGCGATCAACAAGGCGAATATCGGCTGGTACCAATCAGCTGATATATCGATACATTCCTCAATGAGCTCTTTAAACGTTCCCATCATTGTGAGAAAAGAAAATGTCAGCATCACTGTGATTACAAACATCATTTTTGCATCAAAATTGTCATTTTTTATTGAAAGTTGCTTCTGGAAAGCAAAGATTTGTGGGTCAGAACATCTCTGCAGCTTCATTATAATCCTGTTTCGTCACATTTTACTTCCAGCCTCTTGTGACTCGGATATTGCACTTAGCCGTAATGCAATTTTGCTATTATTTCGAGTAAAAGTAAACACGGCACATCCGAACATGTGACGAGCGTTGTCTTGTGCACATTTGTCTGCCAGGGTCGTCTTCCGCCTCGCAGGTCGACGGCATTAGGCTGCTTTGACCTGACGTGCAGTAACTTAATCTCTGAGTCCAATTAACCTCGTGTCATCACTCACCAACTATTCCAGGAAGCAGTGAAAGCCCTCATTAACCTAAATGGCACCAGCATTAGTTAGCTCTGACTGAAGTCCATTTGTTTCCCGTCCTACGGATTTAAAATCCACAGCGCTAATTAATAAAATGATCTCCTTTTGTGTCGGGAACCCAAACGAATCATTATAATGATTTTAATTAATTGTTCCAGTGACTCGACGCTGCCAGGTTGTTTTCAAATATTACAGTAATGCTGAGCTTCCACTGCTGTTACAATAATAATAATAATGACGGGTTTCTGTGCCATAAGATTACATAAACAGACCGGGCGTGTTTTCAAACAGGGCGCTGATGTGATGCCGAGAAGCTCAGAGGAGTCGGTCAGACTGCCAGCTCTGTGAACGCCGGGTCAGCAGAGGAGGGAGAGAGCCGCCGATAGACGGCTGTGTAGGAGTTAATGCAACAGACCGAAGCCTTGTCGCTCTGCCCCGTCACAGTGATCTGTTTGTAATCTTGCGTCAGATGTTTTCTCGGAGCCCGAGACGGAGCGACCCACGGGCTCCATTGTTGGGCAAGTCGGGTGGTGGGATGAAGGGCTTGGAGGAGAAAAAAAGGGCACAAGACCAGAGAGCGTACGTCTCTCTCTCTCCGCTGGAGAGTCGCAGCTGCTCTATTGAAGACGAGGAGCGCTGAGAGGTTCGGGCCTCTTCGGCAGCAGCTGGTTACGGCTTCTTCAGCAGGTGGCGTGGCCTAATTATCAGGATAGAGGTGCCAACAGCCTGTTTCCCCTTTACTCGGAGAGCATGTGAGAACCAGGCGCACGGTATTCGGACCGGTTGTACGGCACCGTGTCCGCCACCAATTATAACGGTACGCCAAGTGGGCCGCATCCTGAGGAAGAGGAGAATCGGTGGGGAAGGACAGATGTGAGGAGGATGAAGTCACTAAATTATCCAGTTTCAACCTTCTTACTTCGTAGGGCTGGAGCGATACGGCCTTAAAGTAACACTGCAATATTTTAAGGCTATATCACGATACACAATATATATCTAGGTTCTGATATTTAGTCTAATCAGGATTATTATAATAATATTAATATATTTACCAGCCCTACTGCTTGTTTTGAGTGCTACATGCTCTAAAAGCCAGAAGTTTAAGAACATTTAAGCTCATAAACCCAAAATATTTTGATTATATGCATCAGTTCTCTTCTTCTTCTCACTTTAGGGATTAAAGAGTGGTGCCTCTACGTCCAACAAACCATCTCGGACAGAGTGCAGACACCATCAGTTACAGCTGATCAATAGATAAAGGCGACAGTTAACCAGAATAAACGCCTCGTGGTTGTATATGCCTGGTTGAATAACGGCAAGAACATTTTTTACAGAATATTATGATGTCATTGTGCATCAATCATCATATCCTATTAGACGCTGGTGTGACCTTTGACCACAACAATCTATTCAGTTCGTCCTTCAGCACACGTTGGCCAATAAAAAACAGTAACTATCGTTAAAAGATTGGATAAGAGATTTTTATCTGGTTTGTTGCCGACAAGGAACCAGATCCAAAACGACCAAACCAAAGAACAGCAGATGAGACTGAACTCTTCAGACAGATCTAAAATGCTTCCTGAACAACAGTTTGATTTATAACTCGAGGTTGTAAACCAAGCAGCATCGGGGAATGAAAAACTCCAGCAGAACCTGCCGGATCAGGGTGAAGCCAGACAACCCAGGACAGACTCGCCTCTGTTTACACATGAAGCAAATAAAAAGTTGACTGAATCAAACAGTTAATTATAATTACTGCCCACCCCTATTGATCAGAGTCCATTTAATTAGGCGCTGTTATCCCTCACCCTCCGCCATCAGTGATATGGGGATTAAGTGCTGAACATGCTTCTGAGTAATCCTAGGAGCCCAGAGAGCAACCACTTACACACCACTCAATCAATGAGGCTTGGGATTTGTGGTAAAGCCATGAGCGCAGCATGAATCTGTATTTTCCTGAGCAAAGTCCTTCACCAAGGGCGTAAACTTGTCGCACTCTTAGCTGCTCATTTTTAAAGAATGATAAATTAACTTAGCGGCTCGTTTTCAGAATGAAAAGCGAGGAGAGAAAGCCCGAGATGGGAGCTGACCGGCAGCTTCGTGTGGGTTTTTAAAAAAAAAACTAGCTGTGGTTTGAAGGATCTGGCAGAGACTGAGAGTGACAGCTGCATCCTCCACAGCAGGAGCGGAGGAAGGAGCGAGCATCTCAATCCAATAGTACCAAACAAAAAAAAAACAACAACAACAGCATAACAACTGGCCGTTTCTGTGGCAACGGCTCGCTGATGCTGCCGTGTTTATGATCCGTCTCCTCCCACCTCTTATCCCCACGCTCCTCCCCCAATGGATGACAAAAAAAAAAAAAATCCCCTTTTTAATCAGCAGTGACAGAGCCTGTGACCCAGATTGCCTTGAGAAGGCAGCATGGTGGCTTGGTGAGGTTTACTGAGGCCACAGAGGGAAACATGATGGGTAGAGGAAATAAAAAAAAAAAAAAGGTGCCACAAGCAATGATTAGGCCCAAACACGATGCAGCAGGATGCCACGTGCGGCACCTTTCAGGCCGCTGAGCCTCGTCTCCGCTGTTGCAGATGGCGATCTGATAGGAGGAAAAAAAAAAAAGACAACATGCTCGCGGCTATAGCAAGAGGCTCCAACATACGGCTCTGGTGAGACGGCCTCAGGGTGTCATATCTTTTATCCAACACTGATCCACTTCCAACAGAGGTCTGACCTATTTACTGGCTTCAAAACTCACACGTTCTCAGATCTGTCAGGGTCCAGTCGAGGAATAAAAGGTTCACCGGGCCAGAGGAGTTCATCAGTGGAGCTGTAAAAAATGACCTGTCGGACCGATTGATTTCACACTTAGATTATAGTCGAACAGGTGAGTCGTGCTACGCCAGGTTAACTCAGAAGTAAGAGCCAACTTTCTTAAGTCTACGAGGTTTGATTCACGATATTTTGCCGACGATCTAATTCTGAATATTTGAAACTGTTTCAAAACAAAATTTTGGAGTATCGATACACCAGTCCTACCAGAACCATGTGCACTTTGGACACACACACATTATTTTTAAGAGAAAAAAAAACTAATGTTTCAATAAAGTGCAATTTAATGTTTACTACAGTCTTTCTGCTGCTGATACTGTACATCACAGTCATGTTATAGCCTTATTATATTAATCATTTAATAAAAAAATCTACAATTTCCTGCCCAGTTTTCCGCTAAATAATATTGAATATCAGTATTTTTCAAGGTATTGTATCAAAGTTTGAAATGTCAGTGTCGACTCAAGAATACAAAATAACCCTAAAAAGATAAAAGTGTAGGAATTGTGTATTTATTTCCTGCATCGTGGAGTCAGTTTCACAGAATCTGACATAAACAGTGAGATAAAAGAGATAAAACAGTGTATAAAAAAGTGCATAGCTGAGTCCCTTTTTATCACACACACTGACAGAAACAGCTCTGGAGTTAAAATATCTCAACTATGTCTCACTAAAATCTGTATAAACACAGTCTGTGTATATTAAGTTGAGAGAAGTTGACAGTGACGACTGGTAAATGTCAAACTGTCGGGGGAATCCGTTTAGAGCGCCTCCATGTTTAAATAAAAATATCGTTCTTTGGCGCCAGTGTGTATTATATCTTTGTATAGATATTTTGTCCCACCCCCGTATCTACTGTGTCTTCATGGGAGGCTTCATCGGTCGACATATGTTCAGCTGCTTTCCTCTATTTTGTGTGTAAGCTGCCAAAAAAACAAAATGTGAGGATTAAGTGAAACCTTGGGGATGTTTACGTCTGATCTGACCGGCCGAACACCCAACAGACAGGACCGTGCAGATCGTAGCAACACATGCAACCGGCGTAATCGTGGTGTCACTGCACTACTATCCCACAAACACAGCAGATTGAGTGCGGGAGGTGATTCACTTCAGACGAGCAGCCAGATGACGAGTCCTCGTGAGGCTACTACACGGCCCGACACACTGCACAGATCTGGGAATGTAAAAATCAACCTCGCGCCAAGTCCACACCCCTCCGAGGCTCATTTAACACGAACAGATAGCTTCGCACACACCCGCCCCGGCCGATTCATATCAGAACCACGTGTAAACAAGCAAGACGGCGGCTACTGAAGAATCTAAAATTACTAACAGTGAACACATTTGCTCGGCAGGACGGGACTGAAACATCTTCCTCTGCTCAAATTCAATGAGACCTTAACTTGAGGAAGTCGTAAATCAATCACAACGACTGTGAAGGGTGAGGTCTCCTCCTGCTCAGCATCATTTTAGCTCACTTTCTGTCTGACTCCTTTAAATGAGAGTATTTGTGGATAATTACTGATTAGCTTTGAGACAACAGCAACATGCTGTTGACCAGTTGGACACAAGTTAATCTCATATTCATTACCCTCTCTAGGCCCCGGGGCCCGACTGGGTCATTTAAACAGCAGACGAGGGAGCGTTCTGTCACACACGGTGCACGTTGGTTCATTACGGGGATGCAGAGAAGCAGCGGCTGGCTGATGAACGTTCACCACGACGGCCGTTTATCATCTTGAGATAAAACAAACTGTGTTGCTAGGCAAACTCAGCACGCAGCTTATGGCAGGGACGGAAAAACCCATTTAGAAACTAATCCTTCAAGATGACATTAACATGCGCTGAGTTTAAGTAGCTTATATAAACGCCCTGCTGCAGCAACTGTTTGGAGTCAGAGCATTTTAGCAGGAATGTCGACAAGTCTCTCGAGGATCCCTCTGGGACCTTTGTCACTTCGACTGCCGACTATCGTTTTTTTTCCCCCCCCTAACAAACCTAAAACTAAATTTATCCCCGCAGAGCTGAAGTGAACAGAAATATCATGAAATATATCTTCAAATTTGAAAGACAGAGATACAGCCTGAAAATAAAACACAAACCAGCGGTTGGCAGCAATAATACAAAGATATGAAAGGCAAATTTTTTATGGTTTTTGCTCTCCAGGTAGAAGCGGTTATCTTTCTCTCAGGCCACAACGGAAAAAAAGGACCTCTGTGTTCCCCCACAGCTCGTCTGTCATTCCTAGTTTGGTAGTTTGGGCTGTGCGAGAGAGAGAAACAGAGAGCGAGCGAGCATGTCGGCCACAGACGCTCCAGAAGGCTTGTGTTCGCCAGTAAAACTCAGAAGCACTTCATGCTCTCGGCTGTCGGAGCTGCTGCTGCATCCTGTGACTGCTGTCTGTCATCGGTGCACCAAGTCGTCGTTTTCACTGTTAATTTATTCAATAATGAAATGAAGAAGGTCTCTGGACATATCAGAAAATGCTCGCTTAGCATTCAAGCCTCTGAGTGGGTGGATGTGTGTGTGTGTGTGTGTGTGTGTGTGTGTGTGTGTGTGTGTGTGTTTGATTGACAGCTAAGCCGGCGAGGCTCGGAGACCGAATGTAAACAAACCACAGTTTACAAGTCAGAGGCAGGTTTTTATTAGCAGCGGTATTGAAGAGTGAGGAGGGTAACACTCAGCCTCAACACTAACCATTGTTGACATGAGCAGGTTATGTTTTGAATTGCTCAATGAGCTCATGAGCTAACTAGCTAGCCTAACACTTCTTCTAAGTAGATGTTTGGCAGCTCGTCCAGCAGGCCGCTAGACGTGTCTTTATTTGTAGAAAGGAAGGAGACCTTAGCTAAAAAGCTAATATGGATTGTTGAACATCAGTGGCTCTTTTTGTGTTGCGTCATTGGCTGATTTGTGGCGGTTAGTCAAAGACAGAGCAGTGATGTTACCGCTTTATGCACTTTAAAATAAGCTTATTTGGGTGGGTATGCTCTGTATAGTGTAGGGTGACCAAACAACCCTTTTTTACAGGGATTGTGCCCATTTTTGGTTGTCTGTCCCTGGCTGGAGCGGTTGCCAGTGTGTAAAAACAGACCACAAAGTGAAATATTATTTCTTGTTGCAATAAAGACCGGGCCACAGAGCCCACCTGTTGGCAAGAGCGGGGAGAGCAAACAACAAGGCCGGTCCCCAGCTGGGACCTCTTACTAAGAGGCAACTACACTAACCACTGCTCCAGCTCACGTAAAGATGGATTCTGGATAAACACAGTTAACGACTCGACAATTCACTATCTTTCCTCAGAATCGCTCGACCCACCTTTGAAAGATAGGAGAGGAGGATGAAGGGAGTGAGAAGGAAACATGAAGAGAGGGAGAACAGTGTCTTATCTGAAGTGTTTCTGTAATCACAGTGTGCCTGCGGAGTGTTTTGTTGTGTGGTTTGTTTGCCTTCTCCGTTTTCATAGATAATAAAATTGGATATTTAAAATGATTTACTGACCACTGAACTGGATGTCCTCAAAATTTAATAACAGAAATCCGGTCACCTCAATATAAAACACAATATTCGGTTACGTATATGGTGAAGCAGCTTCTTCTACTCGCAGTAGAAGCAGCTGCTTTGGTAAATTGCACTTTAAGCCTCTCCTCCGTCAGCACTTTTAAATCTGATCATACATTTCTTATATGTATTATGCAACGAGCCGACGTTTACGTGTCCAAATCTGTGGGATTTTACATAAAAAGCCGTGACGCTGATGAATTAATTAATGTCACCCTTTTACTCTCCACCGTACGCGTCCTGCTGTAGATCACAGGCACGACATACTGCACATTACAGTTTAATGACCAAATCCAAGGCTATTTAAAAGGAAACCTGTGGAGGCAGCCAGGGTGGAGTTTTTGTGCTGTATGACACACAACGTCAGCTTTAAGCCCTTCTCTGTGTGTCCTGTACAGTATATTTATGCAGTCAGGGGTCCTGTGGGAAGAGCCAGAATTAGCAGTGGATAGTGAAAGGTCATGGAGCAGTGGGAATAGAGATCCTGTTGACGCAATCTGTCCAATCATATTTATTTCCCTTGGCAAGAGACGAGTGCCTACGTCTAGACATGGGAAACAAACCAAAACAACACCACCCTATAAAGTACGTGTGTTTACGTACGACTCTGATGGTGGTGGCATTCAACGGTGAAGTGTTTCCTTTTAAGAAGAACGTGCACCACTTGGCGGTACGGTCCTTAAAAAAAAAAAATATCTAAACAATGACGGTGATCGTATCTCAACCTGACAGGGACAAAATGCTCGCTCAAAAGTCGCAGCAGACTTCACTTGAGTGTGTTTCACAGCTGTTTAAACAGCAGTAAGCCGTGTCTGCTGCAGTATACACAGTAAAAGCAGGCAGCCGGAGCCTCTGGAGGAGTTGTTTTTCACAGGCCTGTGTGGTATGCGTGTGCGTCCCGGCCCACTCAGACCCACCTCATTGCTGGCTGGTTGGCATTCCTGCCTCGCTCTGTAATTATGGCTCTTCTCCAGGGCTCTCGGCTCTGCTCCGCCTGCACCGCCGCGCTCTTAAAAGGGGCGGGGACTCGCCCTCCGTCGAACACGCGCTTTCTCACCTGGCAATTTAGCTCAGGCTCTAATTTTAACAATAACACGTCACCGGGCGAAAATGTGCCGCCGACAACAGCGGCAGGCGGGTGAGAAGAGAAGCAGCGTCAATTACACTCGGTGTCATGTGTCGTGAATCAGGGTTAATCGGGATGTTTTCACCTCGCGCTGAACTTAAAATTATGTGATAGCACATAATTAAAGTGAATTAAAAGGATTACAGTGATAACCCGTCTCAAACTGGGTGTGTGTGAAGCAGGTTCAACACTCAAAGCTGTGAAGGGAGTCCACACACACACTTGTAATCACACACTTGTTGTAGCAGAGGAAGTTTTACTGTACGTGTCTATAAGGCACATCTGTCTCCTGCTGTTCTGAGAGACACGTGTCAAGTTTCTGGTCTCACATTCGAGAGGTGTTTTCCTTTCCTTTTCCGCTCATACCTTCTGCAAAAAAACCTGTTTGCAGACACAAAATAACATGAATTTGAGGATGATTGATCCTCTCCACAATGAAGCGATGCTCATCTCCTAAATTACATGTTGTGGGACTCGTATCCAGGTGTGTTCACAGTGCTTTCAAACTAAAAATATAAGACCGGAGGCCAACAGAAACCGTTCCAAACCTACAGGAAATATGCAAATACTTTGTGTTTCGAGACAAAACTTTGTGCCACAGCGACAACAATGTGAACTTGTTAACGTAAACTGATGAATAATCCAAATACATTATCAGTATGTGAAAGGAAATCTCAGTGAATTTCACACAATCTACTCCATTCATGCAGCTGGGGGCACATGACATGCCTGCAGCAGAAGGATTAGGACGATCAGCTGAGCGCGACTCAATACCACATTGTTCCTCGCTGCTCACCGCTTGTTTTTCCTCCAACTCTCCTTGCAGCTTATCAGAGGAGGACAGAACCAAATCTCCCCTTCACATACGCTTGCCAAACTTCAATCAATTGCAGTCCACTTCCCTCCCGCAAACAAGCCACATCGCCGGTGCCAAAACGTCAAAGCCCTTTTTGTGGTACGTTTTTCCGGCCGCTTTTATTGTTTCAAACAAAGCTCGAGGTGCTTTTTTTGTGCGTGTAAAAAAACGCGCTCATGTTCAGGACAAATAAACACAACAAACGGCAATTAAGAAAACCAGCTTTGGGCTTGAGATTACAGAGCACACTGCTGCCTTTGTTCAGCAGGTCACATCTGTATTTGAGTGACAAAAGGCCGCCACACAGCATGCTGCTGCGCGAATGTATCAGAAGAGGGTGAGTGCCAGCCTGAACTCATGGCTCCATTCAGCCCCTCATTGTCTCTGCTCCACAC
Organism: Pagrus major; assembly: GCF_040436345.1. Classification (NCBI taxonomy): domain Eukaryota; kingdom Metazoa; phylum Chordata; class Actinopteri; order Spariformes; family Sparidae; genus Pagrus; species Pagrus major. The sequence continues at coordinate 10,172,988 of NC_133222.1, forward strand.
TGATAACAAACAGCAAACACTATGCAGACACATCTCATCCACTCCATCAAAAGGCTGATGTGGCAGTCTGGACAACAAGCGGGCAGGTCCGCGACAAAACAAGGAAACATGCTATTAAATGGATCTGTGGCGGTGGTCCGCGGGGTGACTCCTCCGCTCTCATAAAAGCGTTACCATGCAAGAGCGCTAGCCTCAGACTTAAAGGAACATTTTGACATTTGAGAAAAACACTTATTCGCTTTCATCGCCTTAAGTTAGATGAGAAACTTGATACCGCTCTCGTGTGTATGATAAATATGCCAGTTAGCCTAGCATAAAACCAGCTCATAACTCTCCATAAAACTGCAAATTCTTGTTTTTTTATACTGATTAAACACATTAAGGTTAACTGTGCTGTTTCAGTAGCCTTGGACTGAGCCAAGCTAACTCTTTCTCCTTTATTGCCAGTCTCTGTGCGAAGCTAAGCTAACTCACTGCGAGCTCCAGCTTTAGCATACAGACAAGAGAAAATGTCAAACTTCCCTCAACATCTATTGGTCTTCTTTAAGCAGAATACACTGTTATGTGTATTAGCACGGTAACATCTCTCACTGGGTTTAAATTTCTGGCATGGATTCACAGAAAAAAGCAAGAGGAGTGAAAATCCCTACATGGCTTAATGGGCAAAGTGAAGCTACCTTCTGTACACCAAAATAGCAAAATATACACATCACAGCAAATACATATCCCTGAACAGCCATTGTGTGTTCAGAACTTTGCACAGAAAGCACTTTGAATGCACCTTTAAACCGCGAAGAGCCGCATCAGCAGCATCTCGCCTTTGAGGGAGGATTGAGCGAAGCAGACACATTTAACCCGCATCTGGCCTCTTCGCCACTGAAACCGCTGTAATGGAGATTAAAAAGCGCCAATATCTGCTCACCTGGCACTGTGAACAGGCCCGCGCGTTGAACAAAGGGAGACGGTGTGCAGCAGAAGAGCACACATACCGTATATATACTGTGTTGACTCAAACTATGCAAACATTGCACCTGAAGGTGATGAACAAACACGTTCACGGTTGACTTTGCGCTGTACCAGTTTTAGTTGCCCTGGGAAATCAGTGTGCCGCTGCGCAGATTATTAATTTCCAGCGAGATAATCATCTTTTTTCTTGAACAGTAATTTCACTCAGCTGATGTTTCTCAACAGCTGTGGCCTTCGGAAACCTCCCCCCCCCCCCCAACAAAAGTAGGCACAAAGTAGACTGGTAACATTGTGTCTGTGCAGTTTTATGAACATGGCTCACCTATATAGAGTGACGAGTCTTTCTTCTTCACGTGATCATCAATGTAGGACACCCCCAAGGGCTGCACCGGCGTGGCTCCGATCCCCAGCAGGACCTGGGCTCCGATCAGCAGCAGGTACATCATGTTAGTGTTGGCCTTGTTGGCGCACACATTGTCCTCAGCCTCGTTGCTGCTGGTGTTGGAGCAAACATCCCGACCTAAGTCAGTCCTCCACGTTTCCCGTATCTCATACTGATTAGTCAGAAACTCAGGAAGAGCTGATAGAAGGGCGCCGAGCGCCATGACGATGCCCCCGCAGCCAATCAGGCGGGGTCGATGTGCTTTGGCCCCAAAGTAGCTGACAAACAGGATCAGTGCCAGGTTGCCTATCTCGAAGCTGCTGGCTATCACTCCTACGTCAGCACTCTGCAGGTTGAACCGCCGCTCCAGGGTGGTCAGCACACTCACCTGAAAACAAGGCAGGGACACAACATCAAACCAGGGTCATGGGAACGGTGCTGAATGAAGCTAAAATAATTGTTTCTGTGCAAACAAATACAAAATCATAAACAAGGGAATCCAATCCCACCAAATGAATGAGAAAATTCATCATATGATTTGTATGTACAGGGTCATAAGCATTCACTCGGTACTGTTTACAGCTGGCACGGTATAAATACACACTGAATGTCTTGCAGCTCACAGAGGTGGTCTGTCTCACATTGTGCTCGTTTCTCAACCACAGTGTGACCACAATCTAAAGGAGAAAAAAAAGCTGTGAAATATGTTCGGTAGTCACCTAACTACCACTTCCTGCTTGCTTAAAGGAGAAATTCGCACAAAAATGAGCAGCATTCTTGCTAAAAACACAATATAATGGCTCCAAACAGCTCATGTGTCATGATGTCTAGAAGCCCTGAGATCTCAAATTGATTTGAAAAGACTTTATTTACACCCTGTTGTTTTAGGCTGAAATTTTCACTATAGCTGCTAAGATAATAGAGTGAGTGGGTGCATGCAGTCGACTGCGCATTAGAGGTGTGAATGAAGTCATTTCAAATCAATTTGTGATCTCTTTGAGCTTCTTCTTTGAGCTTTCAGGGACTTGGATTACACCTGACGAGCTGTATGAATCCATTTTATGTGGATTTTTTGGTTGTTTTTAAGCGTTTTGAAACAAGTCCCCATCTACTCCAGTTGTTTAGGAGAACGCTGCAACGCTTTTTCGCTGTGAAGCTCGAGAAATGTTTTGTGGACTACTGCTAAACTTCACCTGACTTTCCATCTGCACGAGTGCCGAGTACGCGACGACCGAATTTTCCTTTAAAGTAACTTTTTTTTCCTTTCAGTAAGCACAGCCAAAGCTCGTAGCAGCGAGGCTTCTTCACCGAGCGAAAGAATGACTCCCATTTATGGTTGACTTGAACGATGTTTGCTGATAAGTCTGCCAGCTCCACTAATTTCTATATTTAGATCTGATCACATAATGAACATAAGAGAACAGAAACGCTCTACAATACCAGGTTTAAAACACAAAGGATCAGGTGCCATTACGCAGACGGTGTACCCAGATACAGTTCACACACGACTAAATGGGTGCCTGTGCTGTGTTTGATTCTTTTGGACAAGCTCTTGGAAGAAAAGTGTGTGTTTTCGTCATCAGTCATTACAACTATGTCTTTCCATTGGAATAACAGGCTGCGGCTTCTCCCTGGAAACAGGCCTCTGTTTCTGATTAGCTGGGCACTGCATCTTTTTTTCTTCCATGGCTTCAGCGAGAACAGCTCATCACAAGCTCCTCTCTCTCTCTTCACCAGCTGTCAGCCACACACGAGCTCGAGCCGACCAGCAACTTCCAGCTGAAGCAAACACAGCGTTGTTTAGCCCCGTTCAGGTCCTTGTTTGTTAACAGCAGTTGTCAGAGATTAATTACTGTGAAAATATTTAGTTCATCGTTGTATTTTAAAAGACTTTTCAAACCAATCTGTTGTGAAGCAGAGCAACGTGGGAACGGTCTCCGTGCCATGTGAACCACAAGAGTCACATTTAAACGGTTATCAAGCTATTTTCAGAGCAGTGTCCCAAACTGTCCTTGAAAAGACATCACAATTTTTCCATTCCCCACATGGCTCCGTTAAAGAGTTTTGATTGAGCTCTAAAAAAAGCCTCCTGCCAACACAAACATCCCCTTCTGGAACGAGTGACTTCGCTGAAAAGATGAATCGACTTGCGGTTTGCGCCGCTGGAACATTTTTTTTTCCATCAAATGCTCAATTATGCCAGTTTGATGTACACAGTTGATTAGGGATCGGATGGAGCTGTGTTTGAACACGGCGCTTCAAGGAGAAATGTGGAAGTGTACCCTTTATTTTTCATGCACTTGTATTTTACCTTTAACTTGACATTAAGAAAGATGCTTTGCTATCATCACAATTTCCCAGATCCCAAAGCGACGTCTGCAAATTGCTTCTTTTGTCCAACCAGCAGTCTAAAGCCCAAAGACTCTTCATTTACTGTCATAAATGACAAAGAAAGGCAGCAAATCCTCACATTTAAAAGGCTTTGAGCCGGCAGATGTTTGACATTTTTACTTGTAAAATGATGGAAACAATGAATCGATTATCAATGGCTGACTGACTAATCACTGAACTCTGATCTACATAAAACACTGCTCACTGTCTGCACCACAATGTTCTTAAAGGTTAAGTTCCCCCAAACATAAAAAATCATTATCTTCTCAGCCTCATGCTGATGGAAAGTCTTGTGAAGTTTCGCAGTCCACAAAACACGTCTGGAGCTTCACAGCAAAACAGCATTCTCCTAAACAACTGAAGTAGATAGGGACTTGTTTTAAAATGCAAAAAAACCCACAAATTGATTTGAAGAGATAATATTTACATCCTTGATACGTCGTCGAGCTTCGGCACCCACTTCAGACAGGGTGTGCGCTCACGCTTTTGGCTTAGCAGCTACAGTGAAGAACGTGGCTTTAAAATCAGTGTAAATAACGTCTTTTCAAATCAATTCGGGATCTCAGGGCTTTCCGAAACTTGGATTACACCGGACAAGCTGTATGGAGCCATTTCATGTTATGTTTCCTGTTGTTTTAAAGTTTTAAAACAAGTCACCTGAATTTCTAGCAGCGCCAGGGTGAGTAGATGTTAAATGATTTTTCTATTTTGGGGTGAACTTGTCCTTTAAACAGATACTTTGGTGTTAAATTCAGCGTGTATCATCCACCTTTGACCTCAGTGACATTTTAAACACTATCTCCTCTTTGTTTCCTCCATTATGTCTGTGAACAGCTGCAATCCACACTCCGCTGAATCAGTCATGACCATGAAATTGACATTTAAGAGTTTTAAGTTCTGGCTGTGACTTTATTCTGCGGCATGAGGCAGTGTGACTTGCTGGAGAGGTTTTTCTGACCTCTCTGTCATGAAGCAGAGAAGAAACCACGAACCCTTCAGTTCTGTCAGCTGTTTCTAACAATGCCACCTGATCACACCCTTGTTATAACCACTCTCCTCCCTATTCTGTTCTGCACTGTCCCCTTCGAGGCCATATTTAACGCACAACAGGCGAGTAGATGATGAGGCAACATTGTCAACAAGAGCAGACAGTGTACAGCCGGTTCGCCTTGTCATTAGAGTTGAGAAAACATTGTCCTCTGTGACTTTTAAGAAGCAGAAGTGACAGCAGGTCGCTCTTGCAGCTGCTCTCAACACAACTGCAGAGACTCCTTCGCTCCAGATCAAAGCACGGGGAGGATGATTGTTGGGAGCGGTTCATGCCGGAGTGCCTTTGGTGAAGTTGAGTGGATAGAAAACTTCAGAATGAGTCATGACGTCTCTGCCCCTTGGGTGGCTCTTTCTCACAAATGCGAACACACTGGACGGGCAGCATTTACGCCTGGCTGGCTCCGCCCGGCTGGGGTCTGATCGCAACGTTCAGTTCTCATCCGGTCCTCAGAAAAAACGAGCCCCAGCAACCTGCTGACACTGTGGCTTTAGCTTCACAGCAGGGCAAAGCAGAGGAGCCATCATCCAATCCAGCCCCGAGTGAGCGGCGGTGGAAACACTCTGGATGAGTTAAGCCAGTTTCAACGTGTTTGTCCACTCTGACTTAAACAGGCAGCCTTTTTCCAGGAGGATTATACCCGGGATAAATTATATAGGAAAAATCGAGCGCACACTGGTCAGTGGTCGCAGCCGCACTGACTCAAACTGTGGAAATGTTTAATCTGTTGCACGGCAACAAAACAAACCACGTCATGCTGCGTGACGTCCCGTCAACTCGCAGAAAAAAAAAACAAGTCGTGTCTGAACACTTCCACAGAGTTTGTACAGAAGGTACCGAGAGTCTGTATCATCAGCTCAATGCTGACATTTACCTCAGCACATTAAGTTTTAGCACTGACGTGAAAGTGCTGAAATGTGGCTATTTGCAAAGGCACGGCAGCTGTTAATAACTGATGCTGCGGCTATTTGGAAACATTTCCACTCAGTTTTATGGGGTGTAACCTACTGAAGGTTGACTAAAGGTTAGCTAAAGGTGCTTTAACGGCTACGAATAAGCTGTTTTAAAGAGCTATTTTAAATTGCTCTTTTATGGGCGTCTAAAAGAAGCTACATCTCTAGTATTAGCCGTGTAGATATGTCACATACGGTACAGCAGATTCTGAAAAAACTACCTATTTATTAATTCTAAACATGCTATTTTTAAAACTTTTACACTTTCTCAAGGTCACCTGAAGGCAGGTAATCTGTTAATGGCCACACCCGTGCATTATGTAATTAACAAGGCGAGACACACCGATAATAAAGTTTGTTTTGATTTACAGTCTGTGTGTCTACTGAATGGTCTGACATCTCCTCATACACTTAAATAATAAATGGATAAAATGACTAAGTGAGCATCACATCAGCTATTAATACTGATATCTGATGTGGACATGTCTCCGTGATTCAGTGCGAGCCCTGTCTGACAGCCCACAGTTCAGGTTCGGGTTCAGGTGTTTGTCGCACTTTGCAGCTCGAGCTCTGAAGTGTCGGATTTGGTTCTCATCAGGGAGGCGTTACTATAACCAGCAGAGCTCAGACACTCAGGTGCTGCATACACACAACACAGGTCACAAACAGAGCCTCCCAGGGCTTAATAATGTGGAGCGTCATCTCCTGCAATTAAAGTCTGATGCAATTGCTGCAGAGAAGTGGGAGTCGGTCCTCGTATTTTGGATCATTATAGAGTCGTAGGTCAAAACAAAATATTCACAGGTGCAAAATAAGTCCACTTGTACCAGATCTAATCAACTCATCGGTCACATGATGGATTTGGGATCAGTGCACCTCCGACTCTTCAGCTCAACATTATTTCCTGTTTGATCCTGCACCCCTCGGACTCCACCAACGATTATTCTCTCTATCGATTCATGATTGTCTTTGGACTAACTGACATGAATTTTAAAACTACAGTTTATAGTCATTACATCAATGTACTGGTTGTAGATAAGGGATTGCATTGATCTCTTGTGTTAAAGCCTCTGATAATCGGATGAAAAATCAGTCAGTAAATCAATCATTAATTGTTTCTGCAATTGTTTAGTCATTTAAACCTGTCGTCAAGTAAAAACAGAGGGGAAAAAAAGCTACAATTTCTCAGTTTTCAGCTTCTAATGGGAGATTTGCTGCTTCATTATGTAATAAATCATGGTAAACTGAATACTTCTTTGTTTGAAGACTTATAGTCAGACATAAAACAGACACTTTTCAGGCTCTGGGGTTAAACAATTAGCATTTTCTCACTATTTTATGACATTTATAGACAAAATTATTAATAAAAAATGGAAATATGGTATTTGTTGCAGCCCTAACGTCCTGTCAGCCAATTCATTTAACTATTTACTTCGTCTCTCTTCGTATAGACACGAAAAACGATAAAAATATCAAAGTGACTTTACGAGAAGTGAAAAAAACCCCAAAATAAAATCAGGGAACAGACTCGAATCTGCACCTCTGTGGTGTTTTCCTGTGCAGGTTGTCCGTCTCCGTCTGTTCACTTGCGGCCAAGGCTGCTAAATCAGGACGCCCAGCACGCTGCTAAGTGTCTTGTACTGTAAGCAGCTCACAGAAAGCAAGAGGACCATGATAGTTCACTTTTGTCCCTTCGCTGCCAGCAAACGCTCTTAAGCTCCATCATCCAATCAGAGGCAGAGTAGCTCATGTAGGTCGACACCAGTTCACCAGATTGTCACCGACCCAGGCACCTCATGTCCTGCCCATGTAAATTAAGCTCCATGTAAATTAGCTCATGTAAACCGACCAGAAAGCCTCATGTGTTCGTGTGCTTCAATGATCCCAAACCTCACCTGAAACTCCTGGTTTTTATTGTTCCGACTGTTTGAACAGGTGTCCCTGACCTAACGTGCCGCACAAAAGCAGAACTGCACTACCTGTTTTATCAGAAAAAGCACAGTAAAGAGGAAGAATATCTTCCATGGCTTCGACCCGCCGTGCTCTGACGCCATGGGATGCTTGATGCTCTGCAGGTCCACTCGCAGAGAAGATAAGATGTTCCACTCCAAATATGGCCAAGGCATTCGGAGGAGTTTAGTCTATTAATTGCGAGTGTTTCTTGGAGGACAAACATCGCTAATGTTGAAACTAAAAGTTCACAGTGGGGCTTGCCCGAGGCTGGGGGGGAGGAAGCTCCTCTGGGACGCTTTGAGGAATATTTTGGAGCACTTCTGGGAGCTTTTGTCCCACAAAATCTATATTAGAGCGTCTACACGAGTGACATTTGTCTGTGTTTTTATGTTTTCATCACAGAAATGACATTTAGAGGTTTTAGAAGAAGAGAAGTCACGTTTAAAACCTTACAGAAGAATGGTAAAAGTGAAAGAATGAGCAAAAGTAGAAAAAAAAGCAGGAGATAAGAAAGATATGTGAGGGGTCCTTGACCTTGAAGGACATCTTTGGTAGGAATTACCCTTCGTGAACATAACAAGACTCTTATTATTGATACAAACCAGAGATTAAAGCTGCCAAGTTTGATTTAGTTGTACTCAAACACATTAAAAGATAAATTAAGACATTTTCTCACACAATCAGCTGGATGTTTTCCCTCACAACTACAACAAACAGCAGAGTTGAGCAGCGTGAAACGTGTCCTGCAGGCTGTATTTGACATTTCTCTGTCTATGTTTCACTGAGCAGCAGGAACACACACATGCAAAACCCAAAACACAAGTCAGACTGTGACTCCGGCAGGGTCTCAGCTCAGAGTCCTGTGTTGCACTCACCAGGTATGCTCCGACGGTGCCCTGTGCCAACATGAGGGCGCATTCCGATATCAAGAATATCTTGATATTTGAGAAGCATGAGGAGTTTTTCCGGAGGCCGTCTCCTTCCAACATGTTCCCGCCGCTCCGGTCCGAGTCCCGGTGCTTCTTCACCTGCATCCTCGCTCACTTTTTCCTTTACCCACACAGCACTGCGAGAAAGCGAAACACACGAGAGCAGGATGACCGCATGAAGACACTGGCTGGTACAGTGTTTCCAAAAAAAACAAAACCCCTCCCTCCCGCGCCTGAAGGCTCTACATGCGCGGCGGCGCTCCTCCTCGTCGCTGTTTCTCCCGGTTTTTTTTTCTATAATTTTGTATTTCTTACATCTGACAAAGCTACGAAACACACATCCAAACTCTCCGCGGTGCTGTGCCGGCTCGTCTGCGCCTAAACATCGCTTCCCCGTCGACGCGCAGGAACATGTGAACTCCCTGAAGGTGTAAGTGAACCACGGGCGCGTAAATCTCTGTCACATCGCATGTCCTTGTTCCTGTCGCGCGGTTTTTGCGTGTTTGAGCTCGCAGGTGAAGAGGTCTGGTCAACAGGGCTTCTTCTTCTTCTTCTCCTCTCTCTTCTAACTCCTGCCGCTCCGGACTGTCACGCTCCTTCGCGCACAATGACTCGCTCTCTGCCTGTGCGCCACCTCTCCTCTCCTCTCCGCTCCTCTCCGCTCCTCTCCACCCTCCTCCTCGCGGCCCTAGCGGCGCTGTGCAGCAGCTTCACAAGTCTGCTCAACTTCCCTCTGACTCGAGAAAAAAAAATCCACTCCAGTAGTCCTGCGGGACCCGGCGTGTGCGTGTGTTCCCGAGCTTCACAGCGAGTTTAAAGTGATTTGCTGCCATTTTTTTTAATGATCATGTTCCTCCTCCTCCCCCCCAACACAATAAATCTACAGGGATTATTGTCTGTGGAGTCTCAGGGCAGCATGAGGATTATTTTAGTTGGAGCTGGGCCCCATACCTCATGAAATCAATCAACAGAAAATATCTGGGAACTGTTTTGATCATCAATGAATCGCTTTTAAGTCGTTTATGAGGGAAATATGTGAAACATTTTCCCGTTCAGGCCTCTCCAGTGTGAGAGTGTGATGCTTTTATTTTATATCATTGGACACAGAATATCTTTGGATTTTACAGTCTGATATACGATCTTACGATACGATATTATATCGATTCTTTGGACGGCGACATGATATGTGCCGATATCACACAGTCTGCCACGACACGATCTCAATCCAATACGATACGATACAGCGGCCTGCGATCGATATGAGATGATATCATATTTTTTTTCAAAATAAAGGCATATCTTAACAATGTTTTCACTTTGCATCAGTGCTTTTGCGTTGTTGATTGTGAATCGATATATCGATCCGGATCGATGTATCGTTACACCCCTAATATTTACTAGGTTTACTCGCCCCTGATAGACTAAACAATGAATTCATAAATTAAATTTGATTTAAAGGTGAAATATGTAAGAATTGACCACCATTGAATTCATACTCAAAACAAATAGGGGGCAGCACATCACTAGAGCAACCGCTAACTGCTGCTAACTGTAGCTGCTGCTAGCAAGTAAGCTCAGTTTTTCCGTGCAGCTGTTCAGATTGGGAACTCGTGAGGTGTTGGCATTAGCACAGGGGCTAGCTGGTTAGCATGCTAACTTAAGTAGATATATCTCTGCAGAACAATACACAGACATCATAACTCCAAATTGTTCTCAAATTATCACATTCTGTTGATGATTTCAGTTAAATTTCAACTAAAATTAAAGTACCATATATTTAGAAAAGCACTTATTCACTCTCTTGTCAAGAGTAAGATGAGAAGACTGGATAAAGCCTGGAAAAGTAGAAACAGCTAGCCTGGCTAACTCTTACCAGGACATAATAAGGCACCAAAATATGTTTTGCTCACATATTGGTTTCTGTACAGATAAAATAAACCAGATATAGCGTGCTAATTATTGAACTTTACAGGTGCTAGGAGGCAAATGAGCGAGGCTAGCCATTTCCCCCGTTTCCAGTCTTTATGCTAAGCTAAGCTAACCAGCTATAGCTTTATAATTATCACAGAAAACATGAGAGTGGTTTCAATGTCGTCATCTAACTGTCCCAAAACAATTCCTTTAAACAATCAATCAAATATCAGAATAGTTATCGATGAAATCTGTCGCTCAGCTGATCGACTAATCGACTAATCGCCGCAGCCCTTGCTCTGTAATGCTTCGCTGGGGTTATAGCAGAAGCTGTCATGTTTCCAATACTTATTATTGGATTATAATGTTGTCAGCGTGTCTGGGATGAGGTACTGCAGTGGCTATGATGTAATGTGACCACATAATGTGATGATGATGGGGTGGAACTAAACAGGATGATAAACAAATGTTGAGTAAAGGCTGTGAGGGTTTTATGAGCAGCAGCAGCGGCGGCGGCAGCAGCAGCAGGAGGACACGTAAAGGTCAAGGAGATGAGCTGGTGGTTTGATGAACTGCGGAGTATGTTTTTAAATCACACTGGAGATTTAAAAAGTGGTCGTAACACCACAGTAACATGCGAGATGGTTTGTAGATTTATTGTTTGCCAGATATTTCAGATCACGGGTCACAGTTCCATTATTATAGTAAACTCAGAGGACCTGAAACAAACTCTGTCTCACTTCCTTAAAACTACAGATGAACCGCTGCACAATGAGGACTATTATTGATCGCTGCATGATTTAACGGTCGGCTGTGATTCAGGGCAGCCCCCCTGACTCTCAGACTGGAGTCATGGCAGGTGTCCAACGCAAACTGATCATCAATCATAGTCGCTCCCTCCCTCGCTCTCGACCAGCACACTCCCACACAGAAACCCTTCCCACACTCCTGCACGTTGCTTCCTACGTCCGGCCTGCTGGGAAGAGCAAAAAAAACGTAGACTGTCAAGCCGGCAGTCAGGAGCTCGATTCACACGGACTGTGTGTGTTGCAGCGTTAAAATCCCAGCGAGCGCTGACGTGCCGAAAACTCAGACAAGTATGTAAACATGGGAAGCTAACGAGCGGCGTAATGAGGAATGTAAATCTGATGTGGTGTTGTTTGGGGCCACGTGTTGGTTTCAAAAGGATTGTTTGAAATCAAGCAGATTAATGGTTGAAAGTCCGTTAAAAGCTGCGTGTGGTCAGGACCCCATCACTTCCCCGTGTTCTTCATACGCTAAATCTCCCAACCTTTTTTTACTTGTGACCCCAGAAGTCACAGTTACACTTTACTTTCTGTAACTTTCCAAAACAGACATTTATGCCCACTTGACCCGCTGTATAGAGGTTAGAAACTACATTGACATTTAGGGCATTTAGCAGTAATACATACATACAAACACTGATGGCGGTGGCCGACCAGCACACCAGGAGCAGTTTGGGGTGAAACTTTTGGATGAAACTCAGCCTTGAAGAGTTGTGAAAACAAACACCTGTGTTGGTGGACTTCAGGTGTGTAGGAGCTTTAAAATAAATCAATGTTTGTGTTGTTTTGAGCAGGTTAAAGTGAAACTCATGGAGGAGAGTGAAGGAGGAAAGCTCCGCGTTAAGTCGCACTCGGGGATCGACGCATCTCGCCTGGCAGGACGGCAACGAGCGGAGCAAGCAAAAGCTAGCGTGAGTTGTTCAAAAACCTTCATTGTAGTAAACTGTACAAAAAACAATGTTCTCAATGCTCGCGTTCATGTGTAGAGACCCTGGTGATACTACGAGCAAAGTTTCATGTTGTGTCGAGTCTTCTTACTGTTTTAAAAATAGCGATTTTGATGCTACCGTAATGTTGCCCCTAGCACGCCATTGAAAATGATTTTGACCCGAAAACGAAAATACGGTAAATCTTAAAAGTGGCTTTTTCGTCGTAATTATGCTTTTGCACTTAGGTTTGACTCGGGTTCCTTCACAAAAAAAGCCTAGGTCACATTTTGGCGAGAGTTTCACTTTAACTGGATGTTTTGGGGTTAGGGTGTCGTGGTGGCCTATAGTGGAAAGAGACATGCTGTCCCACTGCAGCGTTCCCAGTTCTATTCCAGTCTGGGACATTTCATCCATGTCATATATCACACCACTCTCTCTCTTCCTCCCATGTTTCCCTGCCTGACGAGTCTTTACCCGTCGAGTGGCTCCTTTATTATTGTAACAAAATCAGGTTCAGATCAGTTTCTAACAGAAAAGAGCAGGGTTGAAACATAATGCCCAAATGTGTGTGTGTGAGATCATAAATCCAACGGTGTTTGTGTGTGTGCAGCACTGTTTACATACAGTAGACGTGCAGGGACATGAGTCAGGTAGTAACAAGTGGTGGGCGGCGACGGCTCGGACCGGTGCCAGGAATGTATGAATGGAAAAGCCTGCAGACTATTGTTTCGGCCCTGTGAAACAGCTGCTATTTATAGGATTTGGAAAAGGGTGGATTGTGGAAAAGAAGCCCAGCCCGTCTGCTGGGAGATACTGGGAAATGGGAGAAGTTTGAGGGACAACTGGGAGCACAAACAATGCTGCTTTACAGAAACTTTTCCTGTTTGAGCCTTTGAGGAGAACACGCCTGCACTACCTGTTATTCACAGTGTTTACAAAAAGCAAGGTTATTCTTTTTTCAGGACATACGGTACTTTTTCTCACATTTTTCCAGGAGAATGTTTTTTTTTTTGTTTTTTTTTACTGTGCTCCCACAAAAAAAACACTAATTCAAACCTGATCTTCAGTGGAAACATCTGATTCAGTCACTGAGGATGTTTTTCCACAGCGAGCACTCGTCTCACCGGAGCTGTGGTGTTTAAAGAAAAAGTCAAACGATGGTTTCACAGCCCTCATCTTCATCTGTCATTACATCTCGGCATCCGTCCCAAAATCTCTTACGCCACAGCGGTTGCCATGGAAACGGTTTCGGGAGGATATGGGCAGCAGGCTCGGTGCAAAAGGACTTTCTGCTTATGTTTTGAACTATGGGCTTATTATTGATTTGCAAATGTGAGACTGTGAGTTAGAGTAAAAACACAGTCGGTCGTCAGTATGGGTGACTGCTGCTGCTGCTGCTGCTGCTGCTGCGTCTTATAGATGCTGACTGGTGTGTGATAAACATTTTTCTGTCATGGTAATCCAACTATAACTTTCAGTTTTATTGTCAAAATACTGTAGGGCCTCATTACAGTCATTATGCAAGTCTGAAATCCCACTTAATGTCAGTTTAGGAGGACATTTCAGATGATCAGTATTGCAGAAACATGTTTCGTAACTGCACTTAGGAAAAAAAAAATCTCATCTTGGGACAGAAATTTAGCTGTAACAGAACCATCCGATCTGAGGAAAGCTCTTTGTTATTAATCTTAAATTAGGATGGGAAAATCCGTGCCAAAAATGGTGGCACCACTGTCGTTGGGTCTGTGGGAAACAATGTGAACCCTGAAATATTATGATTGAAACGTTAACCTCGCTAACGCTAGCTAGCCGACATTAACACGTCGCACATGCTAGCATTGTAATGTTTAATATTGTAATTTAATGTTTAATAATAATAGATCATAATAATGTTTTTACGGAAAAGAGACTTTTATTCTGCACCTTCCTACAAACCTTCCTACAGGCTCTAAACACTTTACAGGAATGTTTCCATATTGATATTGAGGACTGAAGCTGGAGCCAATGAAAAACAGTAAAATAGTCTTTCAAGAAATATAAAAAAATAAACCTCAACTTTCATTTGGAGGACTAAATGACTGTTAGCTTAGCTGTTAGCTTTGGACTGGAGACGTGGAAACAGCTAGCCTGACTCGCTTCAATGCATAAAAACCCAGCTACCAGCACATTTGAAGCTCACTGATGAACAACAGTGTGTCTCACTGGCTTAACCTGGATCAAAACGTTAAAATGAAAAGCAGGTTTTTTGCAGGGGATTTACGTGCTCCTTTTACTTGGCAAACAGCGGCCAAGAGCAGCGACTTCCCGGAGTCTTACCGTCATTGTGAGGTTGCCAAGCATGCCTCTAAGTGTTCCTTTTACCTTCCCATTTTTTGTATGGAGTAAACAAACAGGATATAAAGTGTTTTTCTGAGCTTTAAGATGTTTTGGTAGGCAGGATTGTTCACTTTGGACAGAGGCTAGCTGTTTCTGCCTGTTTCTAGTCTTCAGGCTAACCTGATTGCCCTCTGTCTTCGGCTAACGCACAGTGAGAGCAATGTTGTTCTTCTCGTCTAACTCTCAGCAAGCTAGCACAAAAAAATCATCCAGACTACCCGGTATTACTGATAATGATCACTACCACTGCTGTCATTTTTATGACGCCTGAAGAATCACCTAACACATGCAGCGTGAAAAAAAGACACACGTTTGTACAGTTTCCTCATTTCTAACAGTATCCGACTAAAACCAGTTCTCCAATAATTCCCCTGCGTGTTCAGGCAGTGCCAAATTCCTCATTCACACCGAGCCCAAAGCCGTCTCTCTCAGACCAATGATCAGCCGGTCCGGCCTCAGGCGCTGCATCACTCAGCCGTGCTGGTGCTGCTGAGCTGGAATGTCACCTGGCAGCCTCTGCAGAGGACGCCGCTTACTTAAAACCTCACAGACACTGCGAGAATATTGTGAAAATGCCTCCCCTCACATAACTTTGTCAACCCTGAGTGCCTGGACCATATTCAGTCCCATCATGTGGCGAGCAAACAAAGACGCACTGCTGGAGTGAAGCCACGTAATTAGAAGCCATCTGCGTTAAGTGTTTGATTTATTTTTAACTGGCACTTCACTTTATAATCAGCTGTGACTGTTGAGTTTTTATCTCGCGTTTGTAACAACACCGACAAGAGGCAGAGTAATTGAGAGGTCAGACTCAAACAGAGCGCCAGCGTTTACCGCCACAGTCGGTTTTGATCACAGTTACCAGGAGTGAAGCTTCTCCTTAGACATCAGCAGATCTTCAGGCCGCATGAATAATGCATGAATGTTAGGACAGTCAAAAGGCATTTGCAGCTTCGATGTGGAGTTACTAAAATGTCACCAGGCACTTTTTTTTTTTTTTTTATTGCGTCCTGTCTAAATATAGCTGGCTGCTGTCTGTTCCACATTTTAAACCATTTCATGCCGCCGCTCTGCCGTCTATTTTTACACCGGTATCAACAGAGGGGCCAGCGTGTGGTTTTAAAATAGAGTAATATTGTCTGCGCTGCTGGGGAGAAGTACTTTCAAACGTTGCATGTATAAAACGTGGTCCACTTCCCTCCCCGAGGGTAAATAAAGCCTGGAGACGCACGTGCTCGTATCCAGACGCAACCACGCCTTAAGAAGCTGCTACTCACTCAGCTTTAATCCAACCTGGAACATGTGATATCAAAAAGTCACTCCACCCAGCGGAGTTGGCATTCTGAAAAAAAAACACAGATGTTATTGCTGTCATTTTAGACACCAGCCCAACCTGCTTCGTGGGAATGAGACACAATGTTTGAAGTGCAACACGAACGCACGAACAGGGAGGGAAGAAAAATGAAGCTAAAAACCAGAAAGACGAGTCGGATGGCATGCGCACACAAAAGGGCCAGCAAAGAAGAGGGAGCGCTGTGAGCCAGCTGAGCATGGGAAGGAAAAAAGGAATAAGTTTTGAGTTACAAGTGGGGCGAGATGAAAACAATGGCAGGACAGAATAGATAGCCCCGGGGAGCCGCGGAGAGGACGTTTAAGTCAGACTTCAACGAGTCACAGTTGTGTTTTTTTTTTTTGTCTGTCAAAACAATATTTGCAAACATGAACAACTTGCTCCCAAAGCGAGAAACCGCAGAGTTGAGGCACCCTGATGTCATCAGCATGTCCATCCTGGAGCGACTGCACAGCGTTGACTCATGTTCAAGCTTTTATGACCTCTTGAGCCTCGTTTTATAGCTTTATAACGATGTGAACCAGAAATGTACAAATGTCCCCTGAAAATGCTCCCAAAGTGCTTTTTTTTTTTTTTTTTACTGTCGCGGGATAATCCCATGTTTGCTGTACAAATTGAAGTGTTCCAAGGCTGAAGGCAAACAAACTCAGACGTAGTTAAACAGCTTAAAATAAGAACGACTGTACAGTATACTGTGTATCTCATGTTAAGAAGTTTAAGAAATAAACCTTATATAACCTCAAGCAGCAGTCACATGCCTCTGGAGCACTTTCTTGACGAAACATGCTACAGCTGAGCCTAAACTAATGGTCTGCCCTCAGGAGATCCTTATGTTTGTTTAGAAATATTCATTTTTTCAAATTGATCACATGTCTGGAGGTACAAAAAATGTTAAAGTTCTTGTTTTGGACATGTTCATCTCGGACTTTCGGGCAGAATATGACCGCAGGTATCGCCTCAGCCATATTTTCCATCGGTGTGATAACTGCAGGATTTGTCTGCTTCATGACACGGCAGTTATTTGATGTACTGTTTTTATGCTCTTGTTATGTTTAGGCACAAAAACCACTTGGTAAGGGTTCGGAAAAGATCATATTTTTGCTTAAAATACCTGCTATGGCTGCCGCAAACACAGCTGGAGATGCACTGAGGTCTACTCGTCACGCTTACGAATGTTGAAAAGGCCGTCTCCAGCTGTGGTCGCCAGCTTGGCAGCCTTCTCGCCTGTAACTCCACCACCATCCCCTGTGAAAGTCAGGTCGTAAACATGTAATGTGAAAGGTTTTGTAGACATGTCCATATGGTAGGTAGCTTCTGACACGTATAAATGTCAACGTATCTGTCAACATTAACTGCTAATATTTCATCCGAGCGACGAGGCTGGCATTCTCATTCCCAGGTCATCAGATACCGATGTTTTGTCACATCCCTTTGGCTTCTCATACAGATGCACAAGGTGCCCTTTAGTGTCTGTATAAGCTGCTCTGGGCTTTCAAAGCAACCACAATGCAAGCGTCCGGTGGGAAGACTGTCAGTGAGTCACAGACCATTGACCATTGCACCACATTAATAACAGTGCAAACGTCATAATAAGTCACAACGTGTGAACTATTCGTCAAGAAACATTATTTTGAAAGTTTACCGGAAGCTGGATATGTATTGATAACATGACCGAGGACCCATTCATGCGCAGAACTGATGCTATAGGTTGTAGGTAGTGCATCACTGCGAGTAGCACACTGACAAAGCTGCCAGATTCGATGAGTTGGGAGTGAGAACGTATCGCAATATCGGCATTGTGTTGAAAATCAGTCATCGCAGGTGAAAGTTATCCGACTGAAAATAAACACCTGAGGCAGGAACACTGAGAACGCAGCCCCAGCAGCTGCAGAGTACGAGCAGAAAGCTTTTAGTGACAGAAGTATATGTTTTGTCATGTGACTGTTTTTTTTTTTTCAAATGTGAGTTTACCACAGGCCTGTAATCCCTTTAATTAAAGACTTCGTGCTATGGCTCAGCTGCAACTGGCAACTACAGAGGAACAGGCTCATAATTCAAACGTCGCCATTCTGGACTTTAAGGGGGAAGTTAAAGCAAAGCTTTGTTTAGGATGGGTGGGGTTATCCACAGGGTGGGATCCGGCAGCCACCCTCATGAGAAACAGTAACCAGCACCACCACCTCTGCAGCTCGGTCTCCAAACACGAAACAGCACGAGGTAACAGCAAAGCAGTTTTCTTCGGCTTCATCCCCTCACTCAGCAGTTTTCATCACTCCCTTTTTTGCAAGAGAGATATTTTAGTCGCTGACATTTTGATTGTCAATGTTTGGCATGTGGTGGGCTGATAATTCACGTTGAAAAGCTGACTAATTGGGCGCCACATCCAAAAGGCTCTCTGTCACTGGAGGCTGTCCAGAGTTAAGATGATTTCATGCAACCGAAGAGATAATTCACTTGCAGATTTTTTTGCTCAGCGCAGCACAAGATATTCATGTGACTTCTCTGGCATCAGCGGTGCTCCTAGTCACAGTAAAGAGCATACATCTGAATGTCTTACATCAAGCAACGCCACATTAAATATCATTATTGCCGCATTTGCTCTAATGAGAACAAGAATCTCAGCGCACCTTTTTAAGATTTGAAGTATTTCTAAGAAGACTAGATAGAAATTTCAAGAAGCCACCTGGAGCGAATAGGTTTGCGTGTGATCTCTCTCGAGCGGTGCGTTCCTGTTGAACATGGGCGGTGTTGTTGTCCCAGTCTGTCTCAAGCACATTTGCATCCACTGAATATATGCAAATAAGCAGGAAGCTACTCAGTGCCTCTCACTGACCTTCCTGCATCACAGCAGTAATCTAATTCTCCTCTCATCTACAGCCAATTTAAAGATGAGTGAGTAAATATTATCCCGCGTGCTTAAAAAGCACTCCTCAAGTAAGACTCGTGTTTTTAGACTCAACACACTGAATAGCAGAGCTTCAGAATTTCAGTTTATGCTGCTTTTTTTTAAGTGTTTATCTGATTTTTTGCTCCAAAATACACACAATCCAATCCTCATTTCCTTAAAAGGGCATTCTCTGATTATCTTTAAGGTCTTATAATGTTAAAATAGTGAATGTGCTGTCTACTATCTACGACTATTTCCTAAAAAAGTGGTTTAGGTGTGGAAAACATTCAGTGGCTCTCCGGCCCAGGGGCGCAAACTGAGTAGGAAACATGGGAATGATGGAGAGGACATTATGTGAAATTCTGAAGAGCCTCCGGGGACCATTACGAACCACTTACCATATTTATACCATGAAATATTCAGGCAGCACTTTTCCCAGTATGCGCATAACCATTCTTAAAGTCAAATGCAACCAAACTAAAAGCAACACGTGAACATTTGGTTGCCTGACAAACTCGGCCGCGGTGGGACGGCAGCCTGGAAGAGATGCGTTTTTCGTCGAGGACGTTGGCAAAGTGGAGCGCTGCATTTGAGACATTAAGTCACATGTTTTATATGATGTGGAGGGATTAAATATTGTTGTATCTGCAGGAACAACAACTCAAACTCATATCTTCAATCAGATGTAAGATAAAAACAGAATTAACTGAATTACAGTCGTTTATTCACCACTTTATATATTTTCCAGTGTTGTTTGGAGAGGTCTCTTTCCTCCTCCTCCCCTGGCGATGCTGGCAGGGTTAGAGGAGGACTTATTTCAGTCTCTGTATATAAAAGGTGGTGTGCCCTGGTCCTTTTTTCCTCATCCTGTAATTCTGACAGTGCGAGTCTGAAAGCTTCCTTCCTGCCTGGGAAATGACATGCTAATGGCCTGCTCTTCCCCCCTTCTCTAGTCCTGTACCGCAGCTGTCTAATGAAAGCATCAGAGTATAAGTGGCCGCTGATGATGGATGCTTCCAGTTTTATCAGCTGCAAGCAACTGATTAGTCCTGAAGAAATTATCCATTTGCTTTGGACTGAAATCTCAATCCATCTTCGCATGCAGACGTCCAAATATAGATTTCTGTTCTGCATCCTCTACTGATATAAATATTCCATTTAATAGCTCATTGTTTTACAAAATGCAGACTAAATATGCACTTCCAGTCTAAACACTTCTGTTCAGACAGTGCAAGCTGCTTTGATCAAATGCTTTATGCCGTGCTAGCGGTGCGGCATCAGGGAGGGAAATTACCGTTGGTCGTTCCGTTACTCTAGTCCGGACTAAAATATCTCAACAACTGTGAGATAGATTGTGATAAACATTTGTACAGACATTCGTGGTCTCCAGAAGATGAATGCTACAGATTTTTGTGATCCTCTGACTTTCCTCTAGCGCCACCATGAGGTTGACATTTTAGGCGGGATAGATTGCCATGAAATTCGTTATACATTCGTGTTCCCCTCAGGGAATCATCACAGCTTGTTTCCCAATACAAAACTAATGTCATCCCCATCAACCTCAGTCGTACTCTGTGTTTAGTGCTCATTAGCAAATGTTAGCATGCTAACATGCTTAACTAAGATGGTGGACATGGTAAACATTATACCCAAAAAATCCAAAGTATTAGCATGCTAATGTTACCATCTAGCATAAAGCAATGCTGTTATATCGAAGGACTAGACACCAGATGGAAAGAAGGCCCTCAGCTTAATTCTTTTGTTGGCAGCTGTAAGGTAGGCAGGTAGCCCCGAAAACACAACTGTAGATGAATGCTAACGTCGCTCTGCTGGATGTGTACGCAGGCTGCTGACACATGGGAAACATTTATAAAGTGGTAATATGTCAATGTTTTGTTAAGAGCTGGTTCTGCTGCCCCCAAGCAGCCAAAACAGACAAACAACACGGCTTTGAGTCCAGAACACTGTAAGGAAACTCTCTACAGTTTGTCTGTATGTGTTGACAGAAGAAATTGTCTATCGGCTGCCATGTTTCTTTCCTCAGGACTGCAGTGAGTGTTCTCAGAGAGGTGAAACATATTTTCAGTGGGTATGAACCATCTCTTTCAACATGTGGTATGTTTTTGTCTTCTTACCCGACATCCTATAACACACTTACGTTGCTTAATAGTTTTAAAATGAGCTGAACATGACTCTAAATTAAATGTGTACACACATCTCACACTACTGCCTCACATCAGTTCAGTTTCATCCTCCTGGCCCATTTCAATTGGAATTGCAAATTGAGCGTTCATTTAAATAAGTCCTGCCATCGGACGTCTTTTATCTAGAGGATAGTTTCCAGTTTATTTCCTTATCGCAGCCCTGAAACAGGAAAAGTGGAATTATCACATACATAGAGTGAGTATAAGTTAAGTCCATAAGAAGATTTATTTGCATAAGCATACAGCCGCTGTGCCGCAGCAGCTTCCTGTGAAACAGCTTTGGATGAACAAGACCTTGTTGGGGGTTATATTACTACTATACCTCTGAATATTGCAGAGGTTTGAGTCTTTATTCCTCTAAATTATTGTGGGAAAATATGAATTTTAATGTGCTAATAAATATGCTTGGTATTAACCTAAATACCCGCAGCAACACCTGGGTCTTTTGAAATGATCAACCCAAAAATGTCTCTCTTTTCAAAGTCCTGTTGGGCATTAAAGCGCTGAGAAATGAAATATGGAGCACGCGAGATAAAAATGTTTGGCTTCATTAAAGCCCCGAATTTCCACTTTTAATATATTCAAACATTCAGCACATGCAGGAAACAGTCAGACGTCCTTTAACTGTCCAGTTTGAAAGTTAGAGTTCAGTTTGCCTCGCCATTATTTACACACTACTTATTCTAACAAGGGTGAGCGTCCTCGTGAACCCCCAGCACTCATTTGCATAAGTTATTTATTTACCAGTGACTAGATTCAATTTGTTGGCAGTGAAGTTTGTCATTCAACATAATCTTCTCCCTTTGGAGGAATTCAATTATCTTGAATGATGTGGAAAAAGACGAGAGCGGCGACAAACAATAGAGATTCGGAGAACTATAAAGAAAATAATGCAATCAGCTGCAGCTCAAACTGTGTTGTTAAGCATCTGTTAAGACAAATAAAGTTTTATTGGGACACAGAGGACTTGCAGTTAAACAAGCTGTTATGAGGCGAGTATTCTCTCCAGTGAAGGACATTAGCAGAAGCGCTGTAAGACGAGCAAAATGAACTACAGATGGATGTATTAAATTCCCTCTTTTGGTCTCATCGTAAACACATATAATATAATATGTTTGGTGATTCGGGACCAGAAACATTTCTCACCACTGTTAGTGTCTCTGCAGCTGTGCAGTATGAATTTTCATGAATGTGGCACCTTGGTTGGGCCAGGAAACTTAATGTGCCTCTGATATCTGATGAATTTCACACAGACGTGTCGTAATGATACAGCAGCTCTGGAAATGTGACGACTGGCTTATTCAAATCTTTAAAAAGGCGTCTTGATGATACACATTCATACTCTCGACTGTGAATAGTTTCACACACATAATTTAATCGTATGGACATGACGTTAATTATGATGCATATGGTTGTGATATAACCTATATGGGCTTGCATGTGGTGAACATAATTGCATACATTATGGGCTTATTTATCTCTAAATTTCACTGAGTCAGCGCCGCATGTGCTAAAAACCTCTCAAAATGATAAATATAGACATTTAAAAACCATCTGAAGTACCCTTTCCTTTAAACTGGCTCTCATTGTGTTCCTTATCATAAGTACACTCACAGTTACTGCACCAATAAACAGGGATAAACAATTACTGCAACTTACACATACGCTAAATAAGTAATGAACACATTTATCTTGTCACACACTAAAACATTACATTGTTTGCAGTGTTCTCAACCAAAACCCCTTCAGGGTAAAACTGTAAAGGTTTCTACATACGATGTGCAGACTTTATGATACAGAATCAGTCATAACCGTCATATAAACATTGGAAAATATTTGAATCCGAGCTTCCAGCCTCGGAATAATCTTATTTCCAAGATATATAAGAGAGGGGATGTGATATCAGGGATGATATGAAGGGTTTCTGTGATCTGGTTTCACTGTTGCAGCTTATAAAAAGCAGCTATGGAGCTCGTCTTACCGGAGGACAGCTGTAAAATGTGGAAGAAATAATCAGAGGGTGACGCAGAAGAGCATGTTTCAGTAAAGGTGCATCTAAAATGATACCTGACGTGATCCTGTGTGATTTATACGTCGCTGTATTTGCTGTTTACATGCAAACAAGAAACCAGGTTACTGCGAGAAATCAGATTAAAGCAGGAAATTGTAGCCCACAGAGGAGAAAGTAAAGCTGGAGGTGATAAAGACAAATCACACACACACACACACACACACACACACACACACCAAACCAGCCAATTATCTGAGGGTCTGTCTCTGTTCAGCCAATCAGAGCCCAGTCTGCTTCCCCTGCCTTTTCTGGCTCCAGGAAGCAAAATAAAGTCAGCTGTTGTGGGAAACATTTATTGAAGTCTACTCCCCCCTTGTGGTGGCTGCTGATTTTACAGCCTGGAAGGGGCACTGTGTAGTTTTGGAGATGCATTTACAACCTTAATGAGGTAATAATACAAACTCAGGAATATTTATTTTTCCATATGTGAATAAACAAGCTGTTCTCAGGGGAAAATAACATCCAGAACACTGTTTGAAGCTAGAAAGGTGGCAGGGTCCACCACATATAAGTAAAACAGTGTGAAATCGTGTTGTCCTTTAAGGTCAGTTTGTTTATTCAGTCATGAAAACAAAGAGGGTTTGTTTATTTAGTTTGTTTAGGCATAAAAAAATCAGCCAGTGAATTAATGTTTTTATTTTTTGTTTTTCTCTCATGTATTCTGTGAAGCTTATTTTAACCAGTGAAGCACTTTATAACCTCGTTTAGAAATAAATAAAGTTGTTGTTATTATTATTATCATAGTAGATAATGACTGAATTTAATTTTTGGGGTGAACTGTTCCTTTAAATGTTTTATTTTTTTTTAGCTGATTTTTGGACTGGAAGGGCATGACAAACTGTAATCTGAAAAGTAACTAGTAACTAAAAAAGATGTATGAGAAGTAGTTTAGCAGAAGTAAACAGAAATGCTAAAGTAAGTACCTTGAATGCATACTTGCGTATAGTACTTGAATACACGTACTCAGTTACTTTCCACCTCTGGTATCCTTAAAATAAACCAGGAAATGGATGCATCTGTTATTTCTGGGTGAACACTGGAGCTCAGAGGTAGATGGACTTTTCATTCACCTGCTCACTGGAGCGAGCCCCTGCGGCGTCTGGCGCGAGAAGCTGGACCACGTGAGGGAGACACCATTCAATTACTGCTGTTGTTGATGTTGTTGAGGTGGAGGTGATGGAGCTGATCGAGGTGGTGTGGTTTGTTCCCCCCGCCCACTGCTCTGTCTGTCCTATAAGAGCCGCTCTGAGCCAGCAGCAGCAGCAGCAGCAGCCTCCTCCACCACCTCCACCTCCTCCACCTCACATGGAGCTGAGCGGCTCCACACAGCTGTTTCACTGAAAATGGATGCCAACATTGTCGTCTTGGGGACTGAAAGCGTCGGGAAATCAGGTGAAAACACGTCTTCTGATGTGAGAATAGTTATACGTGTGTGTTTCTGTTGTGCACTGTGTGTTAAAGATTGTTTGTGTGTTTTCCAGCTCTGACTGTGCGCCTCTTAACGCGCAGATTCATCGGAGAGTACGGAGATATTGGTGAGTGTCCACTCCTGTTTTTATTCACATCGATGCATTGCAGCCCTTTCAACTTCAATTAACTTTCAAATAACTTCGCTTTATGTCCCGCAGAGTCCATCTACAGTCACAGTTTCATGGTGGATGGGAGGGAACTCACTCTCAACATCTGGGATTCACCTTATACAGAGGTGAGGAGACTAATAACTACCTGACAGTGTCTATGACAGATCCTCAGCTACAGTACAAGTCAAATACTACAATGTGAAAAGTACTTCATTCAAAATTGAGTAGAAGTTCAGCAAAATGTGCCCTGAGTATCAGATGCAGTGTTGTATAAAGTACCCAAAAGTCATACTTGAGTAAAAGTAAAGATATTGTGTAAAAATACACTACTTTGGCTTTGATGCAGCTTGTAATCTGTGAAGTAACTAGTAACTAGAGTAATCAAAACTTTTTGTGGAGTAAAAGTACAATATGTGCCTGAAAAAATGTAGGGGAGTGGAAGTCTCTGAAATGTATACTTAAGTACAGTACTGGAGTAAAAGTACTTAGTTACATTCTATGACTGATCAGATGTATAGCCTTAATAATCCGTAATCAGCATTTAAATGTAGCAGTACTTGTACTTAACTTGAGTATTTCCATTCTCTGCTCTACTTTATTATTGTACTTTTACTCCACTACATTTACTCCATAACTCTCATTACTTTTATTTGTATTTACTTTAGCATATTCTTAAATATATTTATTTTATTGGCCAGCAAATAAAAAAAATGCTGATTTTGATAATCAGAAAAAAGCTGAATACATGTAAATGTATGTTTTTTTTTTACCTTTACTTGTACTTTTGATACTTAAGTACATATAATATCAGTAACTTTCAGACTTTTACTCTAAAGTATTATTCACATAGGTGACTTCCACTTTTATTAAAGTGATAACTTAACTTGTACTCAAGTAATATAACTTTTGGGTACTTTTTACATCACTGACAAAAATGCATTATTGAAAAAATGAAACTTTGGTTCAACAAATCATCAACTATACAAAATATGTTGATGTTGACTTTATGTAAAGAATTTATTCAATATTATTTTGTATCTAAATAAAAGAAAAAGTTTAACCAGAAAACAAGGAAAGTTTAGTTTAAAGGTGCACTATGCAATTTTTTGATACCTGAGTAAATGTATCCTATTACTTTCCACCACTGGCTGCTCAACTGAAATCTCTTGATTTCACAGGATTTGTCAGTGGAGGCGTCACTCCTCGAGAAGAAGAAGGTCCAGTGGGCAGACGGTTACGTTCTGGTCTACAGCATCTGCGACAGGGCCAGTTTCAACACCGTCAGCAGGCTCATTCAGTTCATCAAGTCCACCAAAGACTACCTGAACGCAGACAAAGCGCCCATAGTGATCGTGGGCAACAAGAGGGACCTGCACCACAGGCGGACGGTGCTGAGCGAGGAGGGCTGGCTGCTGGCTCTCAAGACAGACTGCCACTTCTACGAGGTGTCGGCGGCCGAGAACTACCACAGCGTGCTCATGGTGTTTCACGGGCTGGTGGACAGGATGAAGGACGCTAAGCTGACAATGAAGAGGCCTCTGGGCCTCAGGGGCATCGTGAAAAGCATGTCTGCGGTGTTCGCGAGGAGACGGACAGACTCCTTTTAGCAAAACCGTGACAGAGGAGGAGGGAGTTTTCTATGAATCAGCAGAAGAGAGGTTACACTGGACGGATGTCGCCGTCTGCCAAATGTGTCACATGTTTCCTGTACCAAAGGCAACAGTGAAGTCTCTCGAGGCGGAGACGCTGCAGAGATGGGAGCTGTGTTCCACTAAGAAGTGTGAAAAGACTCCAGAGAAGAAAATAAAGCCTGAGAAAAGACGAAGACGGTCAATGTCACAGAGGTTACGGATGTTTTCTGGTGACAGCACTTCAAGCTACATAAGACTGATGAAATGATGTTTAATATACCAGCTGTGGCGTCAGATTGAAAGAAATTCTATGCACAAATTAACTGTGCCTTTTCTTACGTTGATGACCAAAGATAACATCCAAATACTGAAGAAAACTTCTCAGTTCACAAGTGAATCTTTTCTAATGCTGGAAATAGTGACTGAAAAGTGTCCTGCCCAATCAAGTGCATCAATTCCTGAAGAGTAAAACCTACATAGTTGTATTTATTCAAGTCTAAACACTAAAAATGAACAAACTGAGTGTTTTTTTTATATTTATGAGCTCTCTCACATTTAATTAATTGATTATGGCTCATGTACTGAAATGTGTTGTTTGTCTAAACCATGTTTTATGACTGACGAGGATTTAAATAAAGCATAAAATGTTGACAAAAGTGTTACTTTCATTTCTGTTGATTCTTCAACAATCAAACATTTGATTTCCAGCAATGAATAGTTCTTGATAGGTCAGGAGAAGGAGCTCATATTCCCTGTAAAGTGTGACAATAACAGGTCAGCTTCAAATCAGAAGTGTGGATCTGGACTCCATTTAGCTCGGCAGTCGGAAGTCTGGATTGGGAATGACGTCATACCAGAGGTGACCAGTACAACAAGTTGGTTTACCAGTGGTAGCCAAGTTAGAGATTGTTAGCTAACGTATTCACAGAAAGAGGTGAGACAGGACTGTTTGTAAGACTCATTTAATTGGACACAAATACGACAGAAGTGCTATTAAACAGTCAGTGATGGAAAGTAGCTTAAGTACTTAAGTAGAATTTTGAGGTACTTTACTCGAGTATTTCCATTTTCTGCGACTTTATACTTATACCTATACGATGTGATTTGGAGACTAAAATACTGCACTTTTACTCACTAAATGTACTTGATAACTTAAGTTACTAGTTACTTTTCAGATTACATAAATTAATTTGTTTCATTGGCAATTGTAAAAAAAAAGAAAAAAGAAAACACATTCTGAATATCAGAAAAATACTGAATATCAGACACAATCGTCCAGACAGTACATTTAATTAATATTTTAATATGATGTCTTTTGACTTTGGGTACTTTGTACTACACTGTAAACGGTGTATTTCACAGCTTTCACAGCCGTTGATTTCAAAAGAAGCCAGCTTGGATTTTGATGTTGGAGTTGGTGAAATGCTTCCGACTTTCCAGGTCGACAGTGGAAAGTAAAATCAGATCTCATGATCGAACGCTGCGATCCATTTGTAGCTGCCATTGTTATTTCTGTTCAGTTGACTTGTGCTTGATAGAAGTCTTTTTTACGAGCATGCAGTACGAGCCTTTTTCCTCCCATCTTTTTCTCAGTGGCCTTATCTGTTAATGACCTGCTGTAGCTGGTTGTGAAGTTCACACACTTGCCTCACAAACATCCGTTAGCTGTGGGCGTCCATTTTCCCTCTAGCAAATGCACTGGGAGGCGTTTAGATTGGATTGGATCGTAAATATAGACTTCCTTCTAGCACAATACCACGGGACCAGGTACTGACTCACAAATTTGGAAAATCTGGCCAAGAGAAGCATCCTCATTTGTGCGAGTATGTGGAAATGATTCTGCTCAGACTTTTAAATCAGCCAGAAAACCTTCAGTGGAGCTGCCTCCTCTCATCCCGAGAGCGGTGCTGCGTCTGTCCTGACGCTGAACTCCAGCCATCGCATTTACAGAAAATAAAAAAACTGCTTTTATCACAATAAAAATGCTCTTCTGGCAGCAATGACACGTGTCTGCAAGACCAGCGGGTGCAGATAGTTGTTAACTGAGGATATTTTTAGTAATAGGAATGAAATTAGTTGTATATAACATTTTAAAAATGTATATAAGCATTTAAACAACCAAAAACTTGTAGCTAAATACCAAATGCAATGATTGGGATTGTCCACACAGGTGATATTGGCTGTAAAACATAAAAACACCCGATGAAACCCTCTCACTTCTCCTCCTGTCCTCCCCGGATCTTAAATTATGCTAAGACCTCGTCCTCTTTTTGAGGGTCTGTGAACCCTCTCTGAAACTAGGAGACCATTCCCCCTGAAAAATTCCTCTAATTTGTCGCCGGCCTGCCCCAGTAAACTTGCTCTGACCCTCAATGTTTGGCGGTAGAAACATTTATTCATCTATTCCTCCCTTCGAGCCCTGTCCTTTAGGAAGATGTTTATCTTGGTGGTTGTTAACGTAATAGCATGGGAGGGCAAATGGCAGGTAAGCTGGTGCCAAGTCCCCCTCTTTTCTATTCTTTTGTACCAGGAATCTGACAGGAACAAGGTTGAGGTTAACACTTAAGACTTGGGCATAGACAGTCTGGCCCCTGCAGGTTCTTGTCACAGTCTCTGACCTCTCCGGGTCGCTTCACAACGGGATCCTAGATAAAAAGAAACATGACAAAGATGTTTCACCTGCGAGAGCTGCCTTCAGCTTCACTGGAGCTGAAATGACGTGTCTCGATGTGCTGCCAAAATGAAACTGACACTTACAGGGAAGATGTCTGCGCTAAACTATGAACGTGTGACATTTGGAAATCACACCTTTCAGTTGGAGATGAAAAGAATTGAGCTTATAATTAGCTTTTCATGCCACTCAATGCTGAAGATGCATTTGATTATCATGTAATTAAAATAAAACATTGGCATCTTAATTAGCATCTTAACCCTTGAAATTAAACACACTTATCTGACACTTCTGTGCCACAAAGGATACTTTTATGACACTTTAATGTCGCCTGAAATGCTTCTAAGCACATGGGGGAAAAAAGTAACCAGGCAATTTGCCATTTTGCTTTGGTAAAAAGCTGCGAAAGCTCAGCAGTGACGCACTTTACATCATTAAACACATTTAATCTACGATAAGGTGCCAAGAAAATGCATCGTTAGCACAATATTCTTGGCGAGTGCTGCTCATCCTCTGTATTACAGTGCAAGTTGCTCGTATTATTTAACGGTACTGCACGCGGCACGTGACACTCGCTGCCCCGTAAAAATCTGAACATTAGTTTGACGTATAAACTGAACCAGTGAAATATATGTGGGCGCTACACTTCAAAGCCTCTCACATCATATCTCACATATCTATTACATTCACCCAGGGGCCACTTTTTCTACTACACCTTGCTGGGGTTATGTGTAACACAATCTGATATACAGTATGTTCATAAAAATCAATATTCCAGCGCACACTACGATACAACTGACACTTTATTTTATTTACAATTATGTTAAAAACAACAAAGAGACAATACCACTGTACAAAACTATTTTACATTAGCATTTTGCATAAGACAGTGAGATCCCAAAAAATGTGAAGATCAGAATACAAAGTGTGGCTGTCACAGTACTACAGAGGACAACTGTAGATACAGAATGTAGATGGATACAAAATATAATACAAAGTACATACGTTTCCTCATTAAGATGCGTATCAAACCAGCAGAAAACATTGAATTAGAAGAGGGTGATACAGTTCGCTACATTACAAAAGTCAGAATTTATACAATGACAGTAAATATTATAAATATCAAAGATATCAGCGCACATAGTACGGAAATATCCTCATAATAAAATACAATCTAATTTATAGAAAAAGGTGGAAAACATACTTAGAGAAAGAGGTTACTACACAGAATCCATAATTCATAAGCCAACCTGATGACAGGCATTAAAATAACTACATAGAAATGGCCAATCTTCTCACGTGGAGTCCCGTTGACTTATTATAAAGGGGCATCAGTAATTATCTGAAACTGTTTCATAACCAGTTAAAAGGTCCTTGCAGTATGTGTTGTTATATCTCCTGTAGATGCTGTGGTCAGCAACAATAGGTCACCACCTTTGAAACAAGCCTCAGGGTGAGAAACCAGCCATCACGTCACCACTAACTGTGGGTTAATGTCATTCACACCAGAGTTTTAACCTGCCGTCAGCAAGTTCAAACACAAACAACAAGAAGCTGTTTTCACTCCTCCACCTTCCGGATGTGTTTTGTTTGCAACACCGTTTTAGTAAATTGAATCCCAGAAGTGAGACCATCGTGCATCTGTCACTGTGACACATTCTGAATCGTGTAGTGCGAGTTTCACCCGTTAGTGTTTAGTCAATTAGTAACTAAACCACTGGACCATGACTGAATATGAAAATGAAGTCAAAGTCACTGAGCGGAAGAATGAGGTGAGTGAACAAGGACGGTGTCACCAAAACAGTACAAAAAGCAATCCTTAAAGGGTAACTCCACCAATTTTATACGTTAAAGTGTGTCTACAGGTCTTGGGGAATACTACTGCATGTGTGAACAAAGTTGAATTGTAGGTAAAATTGGCGGAGTTACCCTTTAAGACCTTAAAACAAATCCAGAGCAAACAATCAGCAGGGCAAACTATTTATCATCCTTAATAGTCTGGCCTTCATAATTTCTTAATTAGTGTGAACATCCAACACAGAGCTGAGCAGCTACAGTAACATCACTGAAAGGCAGCTGAGGATTAATGTGCCAGCTGGTATTTAGTGTATCTGTGGCTTTAGAGACACGAGTAAACAAGTAAACAGTGCAGCCGATCCTCATATTTTTTCTTACATGGAGAATAAACAGCATGAAACGATTTCTAAATTCTCTGATAAAGCAGCTGACTGATATTAAAATCAAGTGAAAATACACCAAACTTCATTCATTTTTTTGGGAGATTCTAGTAACACAGATATACTAAAACAATCCCACACGTGTCATTGTCTCACAGCTTCAGGTCACATTTCAGACCTCCACCAGATGCTGTTCACTGCCCGGCTGCCTGCACATTTTCAAGAGACATAACTGATCAATGCAGCAAGACAACGTAATTTTATTTTACCTTATTAAATACAGGCAGGCCTTATTTCATTACTGTGTAAACAACCTTAAATGAGATATATGGGCTAGGAGGTCAGCTGGTTCATAGAGCGGATAAACAGAGAAATGAAACAGAGGAGAAGGTGAGACCTGCAGTGACAGACAGTACTGTACTAATACAAAAATGAACAAATATGAAATGAAGCTGATTTTAAAGAGTGTATAGGATTAACTATGACCATTTGTTTTAGTTCATTGAGTCTGTCAGTTCATCCACTATTTGTACAAGTAATGCTCTTGAAATAGACAATTTGATGACTTGACAGGTAGCTGAACGTGTGCAAATATACCACTCTTAAACGATTTCTGTATTACGTAGACAAGACTGATATTTTTCATGAAGAAAAAGTAGAAGTATAAAATTTAGCTTGAGCTATGTCACCAGAGAGCTTTTCTTTAAATGTCTTTCTTGCTCTAGTTTTATTAACTGCCTCTTTCTAAGTAAAAGCTAACTTAAAATGTTTTTGTGGTTGCTGCAAAGCTTACGTGCTGCTTTCATGGACAATATACATTCACTATGTCGACATTTTGGGAAAGACACTTGCCCATTTTAGATGAGAAGACAAGATGAGTTAGCATTGAGATAGAACCCTGTGCTGATTGTCTGGCACCTGCTCCTATCCGAGAAGTAGTCCCAAATAATAAAACCCAAGAAAACAGGACATTTTTACAAATCAGTTACTGTATGGATCAACAAATGTGATATTACGTTTTAATTAGTGAGCTTTATTTAGCATACAGACACAAGAAAGGTACGAAGAAGGTATGAGCAAGCATAGAAGCATCTTTCCCCAAATGTTGAACTATTCCTTTACATGATAAACTGCAGACAGTAAGAGCCAGGTCTTCACTCAGTTTTGAACAAATGTGTATTTACTGTGTTTCAACCTTGTTATACGATGCCGTGTTGCGTCAACTCACTCACTTCTAGGAGTAAAATACTCAGAACTTTGTCATTTACCAAACCTGTTTGTCTGAATCCTGTGTTGGAGCTGAGGCAGGCTCACACCTGGACTCTTACCTTGTGGCATTACAGGCTTTGTCCACCTGACAATGACTTTCAGTTTCCTAATAAAGGCTTTACGCAGGGGGTCTGGAATGTGCGGACTGTAAAACAAAGTAAGGTGCTCAATGAGCCTTTTCGCTAAACAGATTTAATAAGAAATGTGTTAACTGTTCAAAAATGCCAACTATCCCTTTGCTTATGCCCTTTTACCTTTGCTACGCTCCCCTGCAAAGACTTAAGGACCCCCTGCAGCGCTCCACAGCTCAGCAGCTTTCCAGCACACAGTAACCGTAATTTAACCCCCAGCGGTGAAAGTAGTGACGGTTCAAAGTTCAGTCACACTTTGTACTTTTTCGTGTTAGGCTTTAACTCTCTTGCATGAAAACTTTCTACACACTCATGTCGGGTTTTTATTGCATTTCTAGTTTTTCCATTTGTCTTGTGTCAAACTGTCTTAAAGGCAGCAAGGCGGAGGTTTATTTTCACAAGCTGTCAAGCGCTGTTGACGTGTATAATAGGTTTATGAGAAGAAACACGCTCAGAATGATATATGCATGTCGACATTTATCACAGAGACACTTCTCTTTAGTCTCTTTAGTCTCTTCAGTCTCTTAAGTCTTAAGCTCACCTCCCTTTGTCATACATATTCATAAAAAGCTCCACAAACAGCTTACACGATGATTAAAAAGGATTGTAATTTACATCGTTTTCTCCATCAAGGATAATTAGATGGTGAAACAAAGGATTTGTATTTTGCATCAGAAACAACATGATCTGGCAGATCAAGAGAATATTCATTTGAGCCTTTTTACTCCACGGAGCGCAGGGTAGTCATGTCTGGAGGGCATGGCACATAATGCTTTGATCTAATATAAAATGGGTGATTGAGTTGGGAAAACGTTTCCCCTCACATGAGGGGTTCACGTGGAGTTGAAGTGAGACAGATTTTCGCACGTGAGACGGTAAATTAAATCAGGCGTGGGGATGAGTGACTCATCACACTGTAATGGGTGTAAGGAGGTTGAAAGGGTGCCCCCCTCCTGCAGCAGACACTGCCTGGACTAACTGGCTATATTGGTCTTATAAAGAGGCACACATGATACTGGACGTTACTGACAGGAAGATGTTTTAACTCTCTAGTCTATAATGCTAGTACAATAACATTTCTTAGAAGGACAACTCATCTGAAAACAGAGCTCATGAGGCCTCGGCTGACTGGGTTTTTAGAGAAAATGTCTGTTTTTGAACTGAAGCCGCCCTCTTCTGCCTGCTCTCCTGCAGGTTATTTTTAAAACCCATGTTTGCATTTTCGCTGAGGATTAATGAGAAGATTGATACCACTTCCAGTATGTAATAATGTACAAAAAACTAAAAATGTAAAACGACATGTTGTGGTTTTATGGATGTCACTGTATTTGTAGGACTATTTCTTGGCCCTGTGCAGTGATTTCCTGGAGTCTTGTTACTGTGAGGTTGCCAGGAATTATTAGTAATGATTTACAAAAGCAAAGCAAAGAATTTAAAGCCCTTCAGAACTTGATCTCTGACCTTAACTATTACGAGATTACCTTCATTATTCATGACTAAATAAGCAAAAATCCCACGCTGTCTTCAAATTTTGATCCAAGTAATGCTGAACTCTGACCAGTGCATGCAACAGAAACTGTTCTCAGCCCGTCCTCATGAAGCAGCCTATTACAACCCATAGTCATGTCACACCGTCCTCTAGTGGCTGTACTAGTTATTACAAAGCAGGTAGTCAGGTGCTGTGGTGTACAAAGTCTGCATCAGGAGAGGGGCCGGGCAGATGGGTAAACAAACACAGGACATTTGCTCAGGAGACCACTGTTCTTGTCTTGTTATCTTACTCAGTAACCAACTTAACTTACATCACGTACATAACGTAACTTATGTTAGGCACGTAAATTAGATACATAAATATGTAAGTTAAGTTAAATTAGTAACATACTTATTTTAATCCAGCTATTAATTTGTCGCCTAAACCTAACCAAACTACAACTGTATGACAAATGTCTGGTATGTGTGTTTTTGGTACGCTGCAATCATCAAATTGTACGAGCTCTAACTTAAAGATTAAGAAGGACAACAAGATGTCGATTGAGAAAATAGATTTTCAGGGCCTTTAAACTATAGATCAACAAGGACAAACACTGAATGTGTCTTTCTGATGACTTGACTAAATATTTTAAATAGATTTACAGTACATAACACATAAGTCTGTAATTTGAAATCCTGTTCTTTGAACAGCCAGGTATTTTTTTCTGATTCATTTGCAGCTCAATTTATCTGAGATAAATAATAATAATTTCTTGATAGCATGCAACATTCTCACATTGTTGAATAAACACAATTAAAAATCTATTTTCAATTCATTATCAGTGGAAGTTAACATGATTGAGTCTCTTAAGGATACTTTGAAGAATATCTCCACTAATTTTACACATGAAAGTGTGTTTATGGGTCTTTTGGAGTACCACTGCATATGTGAAAAAAAAGTATAAAGCCCTTTGAGGCAGTGATGTAGGCGCCAGGTTTTGAAAAGCGGTCCTGGTCCAGCATTTCACTCCTGTAACACTGTTGGACTCATTATTGACAGTTTTATAAAAACAAATGATCAAAATCAATTCAGCAGAAACGATGATATTACCTTTTTCCCCATGCCTTTGTTCTTTTTTTTTCACTGTTCACTGGAGGATATTCATCAGATCACATGCAGCTTCGTCTGGAGCCACAAAAGGCTTTATACTACTTTTTTCACATAAAGACCTGTAAACACACTTAAATGCGTAAAATTTGTGGAGTTACCCTTTAATTGAATAGGAGACGGGACTCTCTGATTGCTGAAATTGTTTTATCATCCACAGAAATGTTGTAAAGGTTGTTGTGTCCTGGACTGATCCTTTAATGATGGCTTGGCTCGGCGTGTTTTACATCATATCCAGTTTACATGCGACATACTTCACACAGCAGGTGCATACTGTGTCCTCTCAGTATGCATATACATCTTAACAGCCTTGGCCGACTGCCAGGCTGACCTTACTGCAGGGGTCCCATGTTGCGTAACAGCCCCCTTTTGTCGGATATTCATCCTCTGAATTATGCTGAGAACAGGGGGGTTGCAGGGAATGTGCACTGAATGTGAAGAATGCAATTGATTGAAGAATCTCTCAGGTTCACACTAGATGTCTACCGATGGGTGAAATGTTATGGAGAATCGAGCTAATATGAGTTGAAAATACAGTTTTTGTTTAAGTGAAAGAAAAACAAGCAATCCTTGAGGTTAAATTAATCTGCATGGAAATTTTTCTGTTTATGAGCCAAAGGCAGGAAAACACCTTGGACTGATAATTGGCTTCAGTGCTATCAAAAAGACAGACTCACTTACCCGAGGACGGTTTAGAGACTTTGCAGATGATCATTATGCATGTCTTTGGACTGTGGTAGGAAAAAAAAACAGCACCTGGAGGAGGTGCCACACAATGACAGAATAATATAATCATAAAATTATATTATGATTTAAACTCTTCTTGCCAAACAGGAATCCTTAGGGGGAGACAAAACTTTAATCTGATGCTGATTAAACAAAGTACCCTCATCCACTTCTGAGGTTCGAAAATCTGATGTAATCACATTCAGGGCGTTATTAGTGAGCCAAAACCAATTTTCTGAGTGAATAAGCAGAATGCAATCAACAACGTCAAAAAGCAGAAAAAGGTTTAACAGATTTGGGGGAGACAGCAGTCACCCCCTGTGTCAGGAGAAATGAGGAACTCATCAGTCATCATGAACTGTGCTGCGGTTATCTCTGAAAACCTGAAGTCATCCAGGAAAGCAGCTGTGATGAAGTAGTTTTTTCTAATTTGGCCATAGTGGGCAGTTTGGACCATGTCTTTTCTGATGCGACCACTGAAGGCTCCAAAGTCGTGAAATCCTACAAATAGTTTCTTCATGTAGACTAACATCCTAATGGTGGATGTCACTGCAATCGAAGGAATATGATTTTTAATTTTGATGGTTCCTTTGCAGATGGAGTAAATTACCTGCAGATAGAGTGTGTTTTATGTGTTTTCTGGGCTTTTGTTGTGTCTTTCATTCTGTTTTAATTCTGTGTTCCTGTGCTGCTCTCCAGCCTGCTTTTCCCTCCACACCTGTGTTGCATCAGTCTCATCAGCCCGGCCCAGTTCCCAGAGTTAATCCAAGCTCATCTGCTCCTTCACTGCTCTCTTCTTTTCTCCACTTGTTTCTCCTCCTCTCTCCACCTGCATGTCACCCCCTTATTAGTCCAGTCTTAAGTTCACTCTTTGTCAAGTCTTCTGTTCTGTTAACCTGTTCCTGAGATTTGTTTTGGAGTAAAGTCCTACCATTGATCTGGAAATCCAGTGGTTTTGTGCTTAAAAATGAATGAAATGTGCAAACTTAGCATATCTGGTTTTCAGAAATGTACAATGCCATTTTATTAACTGTCCAGTAGTAACAAAATCCAACTAGGGTCACTTATTATAAGGTTTTATCTTGTTTTGTACAAAAAACCCCAAGTCGAAAAGCTACAGTTATCCAGATCTAGACTACCTGTTTCCAGTCTGTGTCCTACGCTAAGCTCTGCAGCTGCTGGCTGTAGTTTCATATTGAATGGATCAATCTGATACCGGTAGCGTATTTCCCAAGATGCTGGACTGTTTTTGTGAATTAATCTTTTCTTACAATTTTCTTACAAAGGAAACCATAATTGTTATATAAAGTTGATCTTGACATGATCATTTGGGAAATAAAAACCTATCCTGTAAAGTCCTAAAAGCTCTTCAACACAGTGTCAAAGAGGTGAAGCTGACTACACTCTCTCTATGATAATGACACACAGTAGATGTGTAAGACCAGGTCCCTTAATGCTTGTTTGTGTGCCAGAGCAAAGCCGACAGCCATCTGATCGTAAGCTTCACTGCGCAGAGTGCTGTCCAGAGTCCAAAGTCTTCTGAGCCGGGCAGCAGGCCAGCAGCACAGACTCCTGCTCCCAGTAAACGTCACTATCTGAAAGGGAAAGCACTCAACTGCTGTACAAGAAAATTAGAAGTGGGGCATGACTTCCTACCTCCCATCACCACTTATCATCATTAGCTAAATCATCTGATGATGGGTAAATAAGATGGGGCATCACGTTCCCAAAGCAAATTAGAGGTCATGCAACAGATTTATGACAACAAAATTATTCACACATGAAGCTCATTTTATTCACTCTTACACTGATGCATAAGGGTTCAGTCTTATGTGGTGATTTCATGATGGTCTAAATTATCTTTAGATGATTTTAATAAATAAGAAATAATAATTAATTATCATTATTTGTTATTATCTTGTGTTATGTTAATAATCAATCAAAACCAGCTACAAGCTGTGTACACAAAGGATGAACACAATAACAAAACTGGCCGCACATTAAAAGCAATTTAAAGCAGCATCAAAAATCAATTTGAGTTGAATGAAGCCCATTTTCTGAGAATAACCACAGGAGGGCAGCTGTGTCCAAAAAAACCTCCCCAGTGAACTCTTCCCTGAACGAGCGAGCTCTGTCTGATTGTTTGTCTGTTTATTTCTCCGTCCCTGTCCACCTGCCTGTCTACATATGTCTTCTTTTTTTTTAAAATTGCATGTGTTTCTGTCTCTTTGTCCATCTGTTTATTTGTCTGACAGCCAGACAAACAGAAATCCAAACAATCAGTACCTGAGAATCTCACAACATCCCTTCTCAATCTTGAAAATAAGAAAAATGATAACAGTTTTGTTTTGACTGGGATCACACTGTCACACCACAGCTAATCCCTCCCCTGTGGAAGGATTAGTGATGATAGAGGTATTTGGAATTGCACACATTTGAATTTTGGCCTCATCAAGCGCATCAAATTAATCTGTTGGTGGCTCATTTCCCAAGTGTCAAAGGTTCGGTCCAGAGCCAGGTTGCCACATGTGGTGAAGAATACTGGCATACTGATTACCGCACGCTGCATTGAGAAGCTGACAGCAATACAGAAGTGAGGAGTGGTGGATAATTACAAGGGGGAAAAAAGATTGTCTCTGCATTCATACATGGATGCTGCATTGCCACACTGTTTACATTTCTATGCACATATCTTGGTTTAATAAATAATATGTGTAAGGACTACTACGATAGTCAAGTCCATAACTGGTAAGTGTGAGCCATTTCTGATGTTCAATACGTGAATACAGTGATAAAACTGTTGGCAAGCACAGCGTAAAAAGATGGATTTTCCTGCTCTGAAGATCTAAAGATAAGCCGTTATTGATGCGGAGAGGTGAAATTAAGTTGAAGCAGCACAAAGACAGATACAACTACAGATTAAAAATACTAAAAGAACGTTAGCAACAAATGTAGGTATTAGCTTTTTATTTTATTTCAAGGTTTTCTATCTTTGTGTGCTTGTAATGGCCTGAAGTTATTGTGATAAACTGTGGCTTTCACTGCTGTAGTCTAAATAAATAAGCACCTGAAGTGTGTTTATGTAGCTGGGTGCTATGGTCCATTGGCTAAGTGAGCTGGCTATCTGCCAAAGCTTTCCATGGAGAGGGGCAGAGGGGTCACTCAGGACGGTTTTGATCTTATCCTTCATCCTCTGCCACTAAATCCAGACTGTCCACTGGCTTTTGACTGGTAAAATATCTGACTGAAGGAGTCTCAGTCCCTTCCTAAAGAGGAAATCAGTGCTGTGTGACCAATTTTTTTATTGATTTGCATGAGTCCACCCTCTCTACGTCCTTTCCTTTGTTAATATCCTGCACAGGTGTCCTCCTGTTCCTAGTGTAGCACCACCTTTTTTGGTCTTGCTGGTATTTGATTGTATTGCCTTGTGTGATGAAAGTCTTTTGTTGCTGAATCCAACAATGGAGTCACAGAAAACTTCAGAAGGTGGCAGGAACCAGAGTTGAGGTGGAAGTCTGAGATGTCAGGAGTGAAGAGGTGCAGCACGGATCCCTGAGGTGCACCTGTGTTGCATATCACAACATCAAAGTGACTGGTTTCTGTCAGCTCAGTGCAAAGTGCCCCTCTGACGCTAGTGCTGACTGCTGTGCCACAGCATTTCATGAATGTACATGCAGACAGCTGAAACATGCTGCAGGAACACTGCAGTGCAGGCTGAACCCTCAAATGTCACTTGAACAACATTTGAAAGTCAAAAACAATACTTCATGTTAAAATCGTCTACTTGTCTTGCCCCTAAGCCACACAAAAGATGCAATTAGAATATTTTTTATTCCAAGCACAAGCTGTGATCACACTTAAAATGGCTGAGTTTGTCAAAGCAAAACTGGGAGCAAATTGCGATAAGTATTTCAAAATGAGATGAGTCATGATGAAAAGTTTGGTTTATAACAGAGTGAAAAGAAGGAAAGGGTAGTTGATGCTTTTAAACTTCAGTGCATTTAGATACTACTTATGATAATAGAGTAAATGTACATGATTGCCACCTACGCCTTTAAGGATAAAGTTGCCGTTATTCTACATTTTTCATATTGTCAACAAATCCCATGAAATTCCTAACCCTTCCTAAGCCCGTTTGTTATACAGAAGAAATTCATCACGACCTTCGACAGGTGGCTGTATCTCAAGCACCAGCAGATATCTCTCTATCACCACGCGAGAATCCTCTTTCTATCAAAGGGTCAGCCCAACACCATTCTGTCAACTCATCAAACAGATGCACCCTGACGACTGGCAGGAATATTACCCTTCATCTCAGAGCAGCAGGCTTGTACGGTTAAACATGGATATTATGACACACTTTAGAGGTTTCGATGTTTGTATATATATTGTATATATATATGTTTGTGTATATTTTACTGAGAAGTATTTGACTTGCTGGAATATTGTGAGGAAGGTTTTCTGAATAATACTGAGGAATAACATTTGACATTTAATTTAGATTCATTCCTGTATTAGAGGAGGTTACAGCTGAGTTTTAATTGAAGCCCTGTGTGACTTCTGTACATCTGTAAAAGAGACAGAGAGGAACAACGTTGATCCACTAAAGTCTGTTGTGTTAATGAATTAGCAAATGATGAACACCTTTGACCGTCTCCCTTCTGTCCCTCAGATGCGGTTATTAATACACATATGTATAAAAAAATAGCCACTATACTGATAGCCTACTTTAGTTTAAAATCAGTTTCCTGGTGTCGGGGGCGCGACTGGAACTGATGAGAAGAGATGCAGCAGACACATGCCATGCCAAGTTCAAGGTAATTACCACAGAAATAGCCTGTGACAGCTTGTAAACTTGTATCATTATTTCTCAGCACTTTTGGGAAAGCAGAGTCTTTCCTTGCAACCTGATAGCAAATGTGTCATGGTCCATTATGCGGCTCCACGGACAGCTTTGGAACCGCTGTTTTAAATCGTCGGATGCCTTGTTTTAGACCGCAGCTGTGGTGCTTATATCCCAGAAATATCAGACTAAAGGGTGGAAACCAGGGCAGTGCAGCTTTTTGGCTATACATTTTGGCACCTATGAAGCTGTTAATGAGATGGGTCTGGCAAATACTGCGAGAGACAAACATGGTCATCTGTTGTCAGTCACGTAGTTACACAAGGTTACAGGGCTGTAATCGGCTAGACGTGACCTGCATCCAAGATCTGGATGACTTCCTTATTGTCACCCCTGACAATATATACTAATAATTTATAATAGCTACAGTCCTACAATAGACGTTACCTTTAAGAAGGTTATAAGGTGTTATTCCTTAAAGATTCCTTGTATCTGCTTTAAAGGAAAAGTTTCTTGAAATGAGAATATTGATACCACCCTCCTGTATGTACACTTTACTGGCAGAGGTACAGTAGCTAAATCTGCCAGCATCTCTATATCTCACTGATTTACATATTATATCTTGTTTTATTATCAATACTCACATTTTGACAGAGCCAGGCTAGCTGGTTCCCCTGGTTTCCAGCCTTTATGCTAAGCTAGGTTAGCCGCTTGTAGCTTTATACTTTGCATACAGACCTGTGAGTGATGTTTTACTGAAGTCTTGCTTAGACTTAGATGAGAAGATTGATACAACCCTCATGTTAGCACATTGAATACAAAGCTAACAGCTTAGCACAAAGACTGGAAACAGGAGGAAGCAGCTTGATTTTCTCCATCCAAAGCTCACTAAATCTGCCAGCATCTCCAAAGCTCGGTAATCAACATTTTATACCTCATTTTTTTTTTAAAATCCGTACAAACATTTTGACAGCATCAGGCTAGCTGTTTCTCCCTGTTTCCAGTCTTTATGCTCAGCTTAGTTTGCCAGCTGTAGCTTCATACCGTGATACTGATCTTCTCATCTAACTCTACGGCATGAAAGTGAATAATCCATTCGTGAAATGTTGCTTTTTTCCTGACTTTGACCAAAGTGCCTTTATAAGACGTAAACAAATGCTGGAGCAAGGACGTGAAGCTCAAGTCTTCTGTGTCAAACTCGTACACAAACCACTCCTGTACTACCCCCATGCTGGTTAAGTATGTGGCTCTTTGTTACCTGAAAAAAAAGGTCCCATTGAACATAATCTCTGGAGCCCTTGATGTAACTATAAATTAAAATGTATAAATGTAATTTCTGAGAAATAGGGCTGCCTGGCACCATCTGTAGACTTACTGATCAGCTGGAATTGTAAAGGGTTTGGTTTGGACCCAATAGCAGCACAAAGACAGGCAGGTATCGTTGGTAACAAACTTTATTGGCACAAGTGCAGGAATCAATGGCAGTAGGCAAAACAGTCTGTCTTCTGGCCGCTGGCCTTTAACAGTCTCTGGTGGGGATTGTAGATCAGGTTCAGCCAAACCAAACCAGGATACTGGTGAGTAACGTCCGTGAAACTCAGTCTTGTACTCACTCAGTGAAGGAATAATCAGAGTCACAGAACTGCAGGAAGCCACAGAGGAGACGAGAGTGACGCTCACTCTGTAGAGCTGAATCCGGTAATCACCGGATAGCCAAGGGAGCAGACAGGCAGAATCCAGAAAGGGACAGGCGAGGATCGTGGTCGGGGACGGAAGGCTGAGGTGATTTCCAGGAGATCGGTCAGGCAGGATGGTCGGAGGCAAGCAGGGTCGAAACCGGGAGATCAGGCAGAGAAACGCTGGAGAGACTGGTGCAAGCATCGAGAACAATCTGGCAATGAGTGAGCGTGGAGCTGGGGCTTAAATGCAGCTGGAGCAGAGCAGAGAGCACAGGTGAGTGGAGTTGGCTTGGTGAGAGGGGTGTATCTGATTGGCAGATTGAAGCAGGCAGGTGCAGAGTGGTGAGGCAGAGATGAACTGCGACAGGAATGAAAATCTAAACTAGTTTTCCCTTTTTCCATCTTTTCCTAATGCCCTGTCACACATTTAAGATGTATGATTGACACACTTCATGACCATTTTGTCAAGTAAACGACTGTCATCCTGCTTTAAATTGCTTCAGGCCATGACTGCTGTGCTCGAAGAACAAACACCATTTTAGTACAGTTACGTAACACACTGCAGACCCCTTACCCTAACCCTCTGAAGACTGAGAACAAGATTTCCCATTTCAAGAAGGGTGTATAGCTGAAATGAATGACCTGATAACAACGTGGCATCACTGATGACCACTTTCACCGCTTCAGCACTGTGTGGTTAAAAAGCACTCTCAGGAGATCAATGCCATGTCTAAGCTACTCCAACACCCACAACAGGTTGCATCTGCATTATAGTGGAGTTACTCATCTGCATACATTAGCTGGCAACAAGCAGTGGAGAAGAAAGATGAGATTTTTAAAATTTTATTTGTTCATACATATACAGATTCAACAGAGGAAGCAGCAGCATTAAGATGATTATTTTTTTCTTGTCTTTCTGCATTAGGTTCAAGTGATTGCTTACAAGCAACTCGTGGATAACAACTGGCTTGACAGAAAACTGGCAGGCGGTGTTATTTGTCAATTTCATTTGTCAGAAGAATGGCTGAGAAAGTAATTTGTTGTATAGTGGTTCTGAAGCAGAGAGAGGAAGACAAACCTCTAATGATGAAAAGAATGAAGTGATGACATTTTAACTGTAGTACAGAGAAAAACTAACTGTACTATAGAGCCTCCTGCACAACTGTACAATCATTTTCTTCTCTTTGATGTTCCACCAGCACACACATGAATCATGTTAGCCTGAAGATATTACACAAAAAGAGCCAAGTGTCATTAACATGCATATTACAAAGTAAAGAGTAATCCTTTACATTTATGCTGCAGAAACATGAAAGCTATTACTGAATTTCAATACATTCTTTGCTTGAGAGAACACTAACGCACAATATGTACTGTAATTTCCACTGCTAGGGGGTCTTTATCAAAACCAAACAAAAGACGTATGTCGAGTATTGTACTGAGAGGGCCGGGCGGAGAGAGTCTGGAGGTAGAAGTGACCTTCTACCCA
This sequence comes from Pagrus major, assembly GCF_040436345.1. Classification (NCBI taxonomy): domain Eukaryota; kingdom Metazoa; phylum Chordata; class Actinopteri; order Spariformes; family Sparidae; genus Pagrus; species Pagrus major. The sequence goes on from NC_133222.1 coordinate 10,216,979, forward strand.
AGTCACGCCAGATTCTGCTCTGATCTGGAGCTGTTAACTGACGGGAGGAGAGCTCAGAGATTGCTCTTGGATTTATCTTCACTCCTGTTTATCAGCCTGACTGCAGCAGCGACCCACGGAGGTGCTGCCTTTGTCGGGTATTTATGTTCTTTGATGTTGACTGCCGGCTGGAGCTGGAGGGGAAATGTACTTCATTAACTTGACGTTACAGAGAGGAGAGGGGGAAAAGAGGAGCTAGAACCAGAGTCTCTGGTGAGTGCTGAGTTTAGTCACTGACCTGGATTCAAACACACATTCTCTTGTTTTGTTTCTTTGTGAGTTATGGCTGATACAGTACAGTTAATAATCTGGCTGTTGGCTCCAATAAACACAAAGATCCTATTGCATATGCAAAAACAGGACCCAAATGCAGACACAGAGAGCTTTAATAAAAGCTGATCACCAGTCCAAGCAAACCAGCAAACAGACAGGTAACAAAAAGCTGGCAAATGATGGGAATCTAGACAACAGTAAAACAAAAATAAAGAACAAACCATAAATCCAAGGTGAACATGGGGATCACATGAGCACCGGGGAAAAGACACAGGATAACAGGAGTCACATGAGGATGAGAGCTGAACAGACAGACCAACAAAGAGTGAGCGAACAACACGTGCTTAAATACAAACAAACCTAATGAAGGGATGAGGTGCAGGTGGAGCGAGGCGGAGAAACACAGGTGAGAGAATTGAATGGAAAAACAGTAGAAACAGGGAAAGGGCTGATAGGCTGGAAAAGCTGGGAAACACTGGAAGGAGGGAAAGGCTAATGAAGGAGATGCAGACTGGTGAGGACCACAAGAAAACAGGAGGGAAGACAGAACACTGGAAAAGGGCAAAAGAAAACACAAAACACAATGAACCAAAAAGGCGGGACGGTGACAGATCCTGTGGTCAAACTCGATGAAAATCTTTCTGACGTGACCCTGGCACAAATGTTGATGCTTAGTTGCATTTGCAGACTTTCTTTCTCTCTCTCTCTCTTTCCTGGAAGTTATAGCGACATGGCTACCAATAAAAACAAACCGTTACCTCGAGCGAACCTTTGGATTTCTCCGGTTTCATTGTCGGAAACATTTGGAATAACGTATGGAGCGAAGGTGTGGTCGTCTCCAGACATTTTAATGCAGAAGTCTTACATGTTAAATCTTAAAAGCAACTCTGAAATCTGTTCATTATGTAATGCGCACAACTATGAGCGTAAGCAGCTAAGTGTTGAGTATGTGACACGTGTAAATGGCTCCAAAGTTAATCCCTCAAAGCTCATCCTTCATTGATATCGGTCTCCAATGTTTACTTGCCAACAGATGAACCAGCAGAGTCTGCTTTCACTTCGACTCCAATAATTTAATTACTTCGGGTGAGCGACAAACCCACACACAGTTTTTATTTTCTCTCAAAGACAGATTAGGCGCATGGCCAAAATAAAAGAAGCTCTCTATCTAATGGTGCTACACTTGTGCGAAATACAGTTTTGTATGCATTCCTGAGAGTTAATAAATATGATTAAGTGACGTTTTCCAACACTGATGTGCTGTGACATGGTTTAATGAGCACTCTTACCATTATACAGCGCTGCAGTGGAGCATCCTTCCATTATAATTTGAAGAGAGCATATCCTTTTAGTGGGCTTTCAAGCAGGTGGGTTCGAGGTTGATTCTGAGGCATTTCAGGTGAAATGGCTTTTATCCATTATCCAGGTTTCCATAATACATGCAATTTCTCACCTGTACAAGCAATAGGCACAACACAGCGCAACGTTTCATATGGAGAGATCTGATCTATCTGATGGGGACAAATTAGACAGAGTGTTGAACATGCGTCTCTGTACAGTGGATGTATAAATTGATTCTTGTGAGTCACAAATGTACTCTCTGACATGACTGGATGACAAATGCAACACGTTCAACACATCTTTATGAAAAAAGGATGAAACGTATTGACCACTGTGTCTATACAAAAGACGTTCAGTAATCAGAGCTTTTTAAGAATCCTTCATATTGCTAATTAAAGACAGAACCGAGTGGATGTGTCATCAGACTCATTTCCTCGGCTTTGTGTTGTTTAATCATCACTGCGTCTGGTTTTCTGTATATCTTCCTAAAAGAGAATTCAAGGGAAAGCAAAAAAATAAACCAAACACACTCCAAACGTAAGACACACAGGCCGGCAGATAGAATAACAAAAAGCAAGCTTTAATGAGCCGATCCACAAGTATGAAATCCATCCAAAAAGCAAACAACAAAGGCAAGGCAAAGGCCGGTCCAAGGAAAACATTAAAGAGAAATATAAAACTGAGGGCAACACAGAAAACCACGAGGAACTAATCAAGAACACGGAGCGCACAGGCACAATAGCACAGGGGACAAAAAGAGGATCGGAAGCAAGGATAAAAACAGACAAAGCAACGGAGAGTGAGGGAACAACACAGCCTTAAATTAAACTAAACGAGGGGATGAGATGCAGGTGGAGAAACACATGGAAAGGCAGTGCTAACAAGGCTGATGTGCGACAGATGTGTGAGATCAGGCTGGGGAGGAGCACTGGGAACACAGGTGAGCAGGAAGTAGGAGGTGACACCGAGACACAAGAGGATATAGCTACAAAATACAACAGGAAAACAAATCAAAAAACCCAAACCATGACAGTTTTCTTCATCCCATAACTTTCCCTCTCGTTAAAAATGTATCACTAAAGGTCACTAACAAAACACATTTTCTGACTTACAGACGAACTTCACATCAGAGTAATACCTACAGTATATACGAAGAAGAAGAAGGATCTGTATTTTATCACATTCAACCATACAATATGCAACATAGTAAAACTGGTTCTCCGCATTTAACCCATCCCAGAGGAGCAGAGGGCAGCCAACATGCAGTGCACAGGGATCAGCTCCAGATGTTAGCCAATCCCTTGGTCAAGGGCACTGACCAGAGAAGTAGCCCAATATACATGCACCCAGAGGAAACCCATGCAAGCTTGTGGGGGGAGACATTCGAAGGCCTTGCCCCAGCCTGGGACCAAAAATGTACAGCATGTACTCAGTAGTAATCACTAATTAGATTTACATCTATCACAAAACTGCTAAATAATTTCTCTCAAAGCTGAAAACAGGGGAATTCTGTGGAGAGACTATCAGCACAGAAAAACAGCAGCTGCGATCTGAAGCATAAAGACCTTGGAAACCCTTTTTCTTTTCTCTCAGCGAGCGTCTTATAACTAGTCAATAATTAGATGAGTTCCTTCAGTACATGAACGTGACATTTTGTGCGAAAGGTTTGGTTGTTCGGCATTAAAGATTTCTCTGTTTCAATTTCCTCTGAGCTCGCCTTTCTTGTTTAAAGCGGGGAAAGGCTCAGCTGAAAACCAGACCCATGAGCTACGAGTCAGGGTTACATACAGTGTACATTCAAACATATTGGTTCATGTATGAATGTATACATGTACAGATGTGTTCGAGCCGTTTCCAACACTTATTTACATTTACCGAGAGACACATTCAGCCCACACTGTTTGTTGCCATCTGTGAAATGCCATCTGTGGATCCATAATGGTGCAGGGAGCCATCTTACAGGAGTCATCTGGTTATTCAGCCTTGTTGTGTAGCACTGAATGAATACATTTCACGGGAGCCATTACTCCCAGTGGTGCAAACTACATGTTTTCATAATAGCCCCATATTGCAGGAAGGCGATGTCTCCACACTGATAAACAAATTCACTAGAGGTGGTCCAGTCTCCAGCTTCACAGGCGAGTGCTTGTATGTAAGGAATGTCGGACTTGTTGACAGCTTTCAAAGACCCCAAGATGCTGTTCTGAATTATACTACTTCTCCCCACATTTGTTGTTGATGCACTTTTAGTGCTGCCAATATTTTGTTCATTGGCTGCATGTTTTTGGGGCGTTGGGAGGACAGATGTGCGCTGCAGGCGCCCCCATGAAAACACAGGAAGCTTGTTGATGTCATGTCGAGGGCTGGGGCTGATAGTCAAACCCTGGACGTTGTCAGCCCTGAGCTGACCCTCGCAAATGAGTCACTGGGTGGAGTAATTCTTGCTTCATCAACAGTCTCTCCGGTGTCAATGGAGGATACAAACACAATAACACAAGCTGGCGAGCAGGAGATTAATTCTGAGTACAGGTAAACAAATGAGACAGCCTTGATAAATATTCAAAGGTGGCACAAAAATGAAGTAAAAAACTCCAGTTGTTTGAACATACACACACAAAGTGAAGCCTCGACAGACATTTATCACTTTCACACGATCAGTGGAAGTAATAAATGTCATCAACACTCTCTATTTGAAGTCTGTTCCACCCTGGCAGCACCTCTCCTCTCCTCCTCCTCTCCTCATCATATTCTGTATTGTGACTGTGGTGCTGCCACAGGTCCTCACAGTCCTCCCTCACACATCATGTACAGCTTCGTAGCTGTTTTGAGAACTGAAAACTCGACACGACTGTGGTTGCGGTGCGTCATCATCAGTGTCAACTGTCTGTCAATGGTGCGTTAAAGGAGAGGCAGTTCCTGTTCACTGGGTATTATTTGGACTAGATGCCGGTGATCACATGGCTATGTTCTACTCTGTCTGCATGATATTGGACAAAACAAGCGATACTTTAGTTTTCGGTGATATACATTGCAATCTATTTTGTTCTATATGAAGAAACAATTAAAAATATTCGTTCCTATCTCATAACATGTCAGACTTTGATCCTTTGTCTGCCTGCTCATCCTTGTGTCCAAGGCCATTCCTTTATCTAAAAGATCTTGGCTATTTTGTTGCTCTATAAAGGTTATTTGGGCATTTTGTTGAAAGTAACTAAAAAGTAGTGTAATAAATAATATATTACTCTACACAGACAGTAATATTGTAACATGATATATTACTTTAAAATGACAGTAAATAGTAATATGTAATACATTGCATTTTGAAAATAACTAGGTCCGGGATGTGAGATTTATGGGGCTTCTGCTCTGGTCGGGTTTAGACACAAAAACCACTTGGTTATGGTTAGAAAAACATCACCGTTTGCCTGAAAATACCTCCATTGGTCTCCACAAACACGGCTGGAAAGGTACCCAGCTCTCCTTAAAAAGAGAAGGTGGTGTTACACTTTCAAATGCCACCACGCAGATGTGGACTGCGGTCACCCGTTCGGCATTTCCTTGGTTGAAGTCTACAACCACACCACTAGATACCACAAGATGTTCTGTTATTTTATCCATCACGTGTAACCCTGTGTGGATGGCAGAGGGATTCAGTGAATTATTTATAAAAATGACATGTATAAAAACTACTTAAACCGTATCCAGCTTGATGTGGCCTATACAGCCACTGAATGGATCAACAGAGATAAGTGTCCTGAAGCAAACTCCTAACTGTGCATCAACTCACTACACGAGGTGCAGTGTTGAAAAAGAGCCGATAATGTATGCCACAGCCCCATGGCTAGGATCACTCTCTGCTTCAGATGAACTCGGGCTTACTTCCCTGATTTGTGAAAAGAGGAAGTGGATGATTGAGAGGAAAAAATGGAATATGCATGAAATTGTGGATCATTTCTCTTCCCTCCTCCCATCAGCCAGTCTCTGTCCCATCCCTCCCCCTCTGTTTGAATGCAAGAAGAGGCTATCCGAGACGAATGTCTTGCTTTCAGAGAGAGGTTCAGCAACAGATTTGACTAACTCCAGGGAGACGACTAACAGCATCCATTTTGGCCGCTTTAATGTAGGCAATTTCGTGATTTTTTCTCGAGAACTCGTGTACAATACAGTCATCAAGGACAGCTTGACATTCCTCGGCTCTCAACAGCATCTGTGAGATCAATAAAACAAATTATCTGCCCTCGTGTTGACTCTGTTTCTAAAGGCGACTGCGCCGTCTCATAACCTCCAGATACAAAAGACTAAATGGAAGAATTTCAACGTAACAATTATGATATTCAGTTATTAGGATGATACATTTCTCTCCACAATGTGTCATCATTTAAATCAACACTGTAGTGCGAGTCCGTTAGCTCGTCTGTTCGCAAGAATGCCATTCTGCATCTGGGTTGCTAACGTGTGGTATTTGTAGTGTATGCACCATATGACACAAACTGACACTCGGCGGTACGTGGCTCTGGGAGCTCTGATGGCTCTTTATACATGACCTACTTCCGTCATGTGTCAGTGGATGAACAGTCCTTGACCTTTATTCTGGAAGGGTTCTTTTCATTTGTGAGAGGATGTCAAACCTAAAACAACATTGTATTAGGGCCATAACCTCTTCTCCTGTAGGTGTGCAATCACGTAAGAGTCAGGAGATAATTTGATACTATAAATGACTTGAATCGACTTTCAGCAGAATCATATTGTGATGGTGAGCATCCAACAGTGTCCCGGTACCTAAATTAAGAATTTTGAACAAATTAAAATCAAATTTATTTATTTGTTTAATTATTTGCACAAAATTTTGATCTCATGTAACACATTACATGGCTGGATTAACCCTCTGGGAGGCCCGAGGGCAACCTTAGCTGTGGGCCCCCATGGACCCCCATGCAATAACTGATTTTTTTGGCCCACTTGGGGACAACACTGACACAAAGTAGCTGCTTATTTACACATTCAACAGACACAGAACACCATTATGATTCATTTAGAGTTGTGTGTCTGGTGACCTGGCGAATAAAAGTCCAATACTCGCTCTCTTTTAGCTCTGTCTTCAGTGTTGAGCAGGTAGTGTACAGTGGATCTTGTGGAGCTATTGAACACAGCACCATGAGAGCAGTGAGCGTGAACCATTCAGAGTGTATTATGATATATATTTACTGACATTAGTAACTGTCTGTATTAATATCATCAGAATGATTGCAGCCATATCCTCCATCCTTGTAATAGTGTATCAGACTGCTGTCGTGGTAGTTATTCAGTAATTGATTTCTTCTACAGGTGTCAGTGGAGAAAGCTCATGTTACTCTGCTGCATGAGAGTGACAGACATCTGTGGTAATTCACATTTTCGTCTTCCTTTCCTATTTCTACCTTCCTGAAATACATCCTGTTCTCCTGAACAAACTGACCTGAGACGACTCCCTGATATCTATCATCGCCATGTCAAGCTTCAAAAGGAAACAGAAAACTTTTCCCTATTTTCTCAGATTCTTTGATTTGTTTGCGTGTGTGTACCAAATGTCTGTCTGTGCTCTATATCTTTAATGTAAAGCACCTTGAGTTTACTCATAATCGGATGTTCTTTATGATGGAAATTGCTTTTTTCACCCTCTCTCTAGATGGAGGGCTACAACAGAGAAAAAAATATAAAAAGTCAAAGTCTGCCTAAACCACAAATGAAAGTATCTCTTATCACTGCAGTGTTTTCTGCCAGTAATGGTTCAGTTAAAGAGAATAAACAGGAAATCACAAGGCTACTTGAGGTTGCTCCAGGGCAAAACACATTCTTGTTAATTAATTGTATTAATATTTCTGGGAATAAGAAAGAATACATTATCATACATTATAGGTGAGTGCATTAGAGGCTATCACAGTCATGGCCATCTGACGCACAGAGGATTAAGTCCAGCAGGAGGTTTTCCTTGTAGGAAACAACTTTGTTGTTTTGGACTTACATACAGCAGCTTAAGTTGGGATGATTCATTACTTTAATTCATTTTTTATTTCCGTGCGTAATAGTGCGCAATTCCATTTGTCATCACAGAAGTTTTCATAAAGCATTTTGAAGAATATGGGATTATAAATTTTATGGAAATGGCAAAATTCGATAACGCGCCTCATCCTCTGGCGAAATTGCGCTTTGGGTAGCCCAGTTCATCTGCTCAAAGCAGCTTGTGGAAACGCGCCAGATTCGCTTTTTTTGTGTGCAAACTTTCAAACGATCGCTTCAAATTCCCTTTACATTTTATGGAAGCATGGCTACTGAGCCATACGACGACCATCTGTAGTTCAATACCACCTGATAAATAAAAGAGTAGATCTTTATATTTAAAAACGTGTTCCTGCTGATGATCCACAAAGGAATTGGGACTGAATTTGTTATTTTGTTTCTGGGAACATGCTGTAAAACGGAACCCGAACATTCAAATTCCCTCCGCAGGCGACACTTTGGCGAGAACAGAAAAGTAGCCACTGATCATGGTGTTTCAACGTGTTTTGACTCAAAAAGGTGCTGCGTGAACTTTTCTTTTCAACGTGCCACTCTGCAGCATGCGCTGTAGAATAATCACAGTATGTCAAGTTTGGTGGGCACAAATACCGAGCTACCTGTGGTGATAATGAGCAGTCTGAGTTCGCGAAATATTACTCCACATTTGTGGCTTGACAGCGTGCACGATATCACTCCAGTTAGTGCCTGCAGATGGAGCAGGTACCTGCTGCGTTCAGGTGACTGCAAAGACAGTCATCAGTAGAAGAAAGTTTTTTTTTCACGTCTCGTCTCTGAGTTGGAAGACGATCAAAAACATCAATAAAGAGGAATGTGTTATGGGTGTGTTTGACCGAATTTCCCCGCAAGATGCGCTCATTCTGGGCACCACAGGTTGCATTGCGCCGCTGGACTGGCATCGTCACACCATCTACCGCAGGGGAAATAACCTCAGTGCGTCATCACAATGATCCATGATCCATACAGGGGGAAAAAAGACATATGGATTAACAGGATTCAATTCCTGGGTTGGAGGATGTACAGAGAGCAGACAACATCTCACAAGGACGCAGTGTCCAATTTTTATTTTTATTTATTTATTGGGGTTTTGGGATATTTTAAGAAGTGAAGAAGTAAGACATTTTTGTGTTGAGCAGCTCCTCTAAACTTTTAGCTGAGGTCACGTCAGGATACTTGAGAAGAAAACCAGATAAATATTCAGCCTATCTTTCAAATTCCCAGCAGAATAATTCATCCACAAGCGTTTGAACAAGAAATATTAAAAATCGTTTTATTTAAAAAGGCAAAATGATATTTCCACTCTGGTGTTCAGGGGAGGAGCAGCCCCTCCTGTGGTTAATAGACCGACCAAACCCATCCGGCTGATGGTGTCGCCTGTCATTGTGCGCGTCAGAGCGGAGGAATGAAGCGTACTGAAGCAACAGCTGCACACACTGCAGTGGAGACGCTCAGAGACATGAGATCCTCATTAACCTCCTAATTGCAGGTAAGCTTTTTATATCTGCGTTGAAAAACTGCTTCAATTCTGGATTCTTGCGGTGCAATGAGAAGGTGAGCTCCAGTGAGATAATTAAAGAGGAGCTGGTAGAAGTTCAGCACACCGGCACCTTATGTCATTTCTGATTTTACTTTCCTTGTGTTCAGTCATTTATGGTAAGTACCATGACCATTTATGTCTGTGATCACTTTGCATGCCTCTGAGTGTCAGGTAAAAGCTGAATAACCTGGCGTCGGGGCATTTTTTTCTGTGCGCTATAATTAAAGCTGCATGTGCCAAGAGTCTGGATACAAGTGCCACTGACGCGCAGCATGGCATGTAGAAAACATTTAAATCCAGCTGATTTTAAACCAATCGGACATGTTTTTTTCCGCAGTTCCCACAGTTGAAGTTCCAGATGGAGAAGACACAAACAGTCTGAAAGCAGCCGGGATCATTATTTGCGTCTCCCGTCGGTCCGGTGATCATTATGTTCCACCAGCTGGCGGATCAGGCGTTGAATGGCAGCTGCCAGGGACCCGCATCAGTGTGCAACAAGAGCGCTGATGGAGACGCGCTCCAGCTGCCCACTTTCTCCACCGCGGCCAAAGTCAGAGTCATCATTACCTTCACTCTGTGCGCGGTGTCGGCTGTGTGCAACTTGGTTGTGCTCTGGGCTTCGAGCAACGGCGGCAAGCGCAAGTCACACGTCCGGATCCTGATAATGAACCTGACGGTGGCGGACCTGCTGGTGACTTTCATCGTGATGCCTGTGGACGCGGTGTGGAACATCACGGTGCAGTGGCAGGCGGGGGACGTCGCCTGCAGGCTGCTGATGTTCCTGAAGCTGGTGGCGATGTACTCCTGCGCGTTTGTGACCGTGGTCATTAGCTTGGACAGGCAGTCAGCCATCCTCAACCCTCTGGGCATCAGCGAGGCCAAGAGGAAAAGCAAAATCATGCTGACTGTGGCCTGGACCATGAGTGTGATCCTCTCCCTCCCTCAGGTAGGAGAACACAGTTTGATCTGGGGGCTTTATGTCAATTAAGTCCCACACTACCCTGCTGGCTGCACAGCTCTCACACCACTGTGTACTGGCCCCTTGTTTGCAGGAGAATTAACTCCTGCTACAGCTGCAAGTGTGATTTCTTCACCTGAATCTAGCTTGGTGTGTTTTGCTGGAAAGGGGGCTGCAGGTTAATTAAGGTCTGCAGAGGGAGACATGATGAAACAACACTCAATCAAGGCAATAAGATCTTTTGTAACTGGAAAAATGCAGATGGATCACTGAGCCCAGTGAGTCAGCTGCATTCTTCCACAATTCTACAATCTTTGCAGTGCTAATTGGAAAAAATAACAACCACATTGCTATTTATCCACTTTGTACAGTAAAATACCTGCACAGAAGCACATGAGTCATGTTCAGAGTGTCTGCTGAACTCAGTTGATTTAAGTTTTATTGTTAAATTATTGGTTGCAAGCTTTTATGGGAGACCTGTTGTGCTTTTCCAGTTCTCTCCTTTCCTTCAGTGTGTTATATGTAAGAGCCTTCCATTGGATAATTACTGCAGTGATTAATATGTTTCAGCTGGCAACAAGTTATTTAACCCTAACTGATGCAGTGAGTAGCTTCTCATTTCTTAAACAACCATGTCAAGACGTATCCTGTGGTCGTGGAAAAGATGTTACTCTGTTTCAGGAAGGACAAATGATCAGCCTGCATCAAGCAAAGAAAACAGCTAAGGAGGTTGCTGAAACTACTAAAATTGCGTTAAGAGCATGAAGATTGGACTCTCCAGAGTGATGGGCGCATCAGGGTAAAAAGAGAGGAGGATGTAGTGATCACCCATCATGCCTAGTGCCTACCGTACAAGCCTGTGGGGCAGTGTTATGATCTTGGGTGGCTTCAGGTTGTCAGGTCCAGGCTCGGCAACGTTATGTGCTGAATATACTGAATGAGCAGGCTTTTCCATCAATGGATTTTTTCTTCCCTGATGGCACCGAAATATTGTCATCTCTCTATAAATCTATGACTTTGTGACATCAATTGACGTAATACAACTGCTCTGTTGTTGTTAGTGGTGCTGGCTCAGGCTTGTGTGCGCTGACCAATCAGAGGACACTGGGTAATCGGGAGGAGGGGCCCTAAAGAGACAGGAGCTAAAACAGACAGGGGGAATTAAGTGCTGCAGCAGAAAACTGATTGAAGCATGTAAACATATTTGAGTAGTAACCCAAAATAAAACACACATATAAGTACACTCATACACACACTGCTGTTTATTCACTTTCTACAACAAAACACCTACAAAAAACTGATTACATTTTGGTTTTAACATTCAAAGCTTCACAACACTGAACAGCAGTATGGCTATGACTCATTCCAGCACATATAAGCACAACATGTGAAATTCATAACAGTCCTTCAATCAGTTTGAACGGCTGAGCACAAATGAGGTTGCTGCTGGCATTAATCAAATTCCATGTCTGATCAGCCTGCTGTCCAGCGGGGATTACTGACCCACAGGCTTTCAGGAGGTATGCAAATATTATTAATGCTTATCAAGTACCTAATCAAGTGTTAGATCATCTTTTTATTTCCTCAACCTCCTCCAGTGGGATTGGACCACACTGTAGGTGGAAGAAGTCAAGTGCTGATTATTAAATCTATCATAAATTAGCCCTGGAAGGGGGTCATGTAAGATGTCAGGATATTAATTGCAATGAGACAGTGAAGACCAAAACCAACTCCTGATGTTAGTGGTCAGATTTTCCTACATTATGGCTTTTTGGGCGCTATTAATCATACATCATACGGAGGGCAAAATAATCCTACAAATGCAATAATTATAATTAGTACATTTGGCAAAGCTGATCTCTGTTGTTGGTTGAATTCCCTTTAACGTTCCTTTAACTCGCTAATCACACAACCTCAACAATAAAAAAAACCCTCAATCACTTGTTGTCACTCGATGTGTGCCACAACATGATCGTGTAGCTTCAACATTTAAAAGCGAGACACATATATTCTTAAAATGAACAACGCTGCTGCTGAAAGGCAGCTGACTCCTTGCCAGAAATCCCAATCAATATAAGCAGACTCGTAGGACAAGTTTCCACTCAGCTGGTCGGCATTAAGGAGTGTGAAAATGGCCTTGCCACATATTGATGCGCCTCCCATGCTCCTTACACCTCAGCACTCGAGTTAATGCTCCTTTGATGTTAAGTGTTTGTGAATTGGCAGCATGTTTTGGTGTTAAACATCCTGCCAGGAAAACAGGATGCCACATCTGCTTTCACTGCTTTTCACTTCGCTACTTGATCAGGTCCCTCAATCCCAAGATCATCTGGGGGCTGATTTTGTGGTTCACTTACAATCACGAATAACAAACCGTGGCATCTCCAGCTGCAGGACTAATGTTAGCTTCACCTCCTATCCTGATTTTATCCCACCCTCATCCTGCCACCGGTCAGTCCCCTGATTCCAAGCTGGCTCTCTGTCAGATGTTGATGTCTCTACGTTAGGGAAATGTATGGCACTCAAGAAATAACCACAAGAACAAACAGGCATAAACATATCATTGTACAGAAAACATATCTAAATTCAACACATTTTTGACATGCCTATAAATCTATCCACAACAGGTCTTTGTGGTCGTATACTGGTGCTCTCAAAACAACCCAACCTATGAAAAAGTGTCAAAGGCCTCTCGGGGCCGTAGGAACAAAGACTCACGTCTGTTGGGAGCAAAGGAGGAAGTCAGTTGACGTTATTGAGCGACAAAGTCAGCAGAAGGAGTGTCAATACCGATCATGAGCGAGCATGTTCGCCATCTTTGACAGCTAGGTACGGCAACACCACTGGGACAAACCGCAGGCAGAACTGCAGTAAAACCAAAAAATGTTTTGTTTAGTTAGCATTACAGCATATTTTAGGCTGTTCATATTGTTGATTGGATTGCCAATTGTGTGTGTGCGTCTCAGCTCGTGCACACACTACTCGGACAGCCTCTCACATCGGGTAGTATGGAGAGGTGTCAGACAGCTGTTTCCATGATGACAAACATCTGGCCAAACTTAACTAAGTGGGTTTTATGCCTCAGCATCACCCAACCATAAGAATTGTAACATCATTACAACAGATTTATTTTTCATCAGTGATTTGTTGGTTCTGTATGTTTGTGTGACCCAGCAGGGATTTTTATCACCCACAGGTGCGTGATGGAGATTATTTCAGCTGGTGTTTGCCAGCAGTGTAGTGTGCAATTGTCAATATAAAATTCCTGAGGGAATCTCATGCAGAGCCCTTTTTGTAAAGAAATGGAGAGAGATGACTCACAAAGCATTGACGTGAAAGGAAAAAAAAGTCCCACTGAGTACCAGGACAAATGACAAAGATCAGCCGATATAGATCGTTTGAATCACAGGCTACTCAAGTAAAATCAATTGGACATCACATTTCCAAATAAGAAATAAGGAGAAACTTGACCTTGAAACATACTTGTATTTTTTAAAATTTATTTATTTATGACTATATTCAAATTCAAAGGGGGCTTTATTGGCATGAAAGTTTAACAACAATTTTGCCAAAGCATCTGTCCAAACACTTGGACAGAACACAACAAATAACAACACAAACACAACACCAAGATTGATTTACATTAATTATATATACAGTATATATATATATATATATATATCTATATATGCAGACTATATACTTATTCTCATTGAAAGTCAGTCCATTCATGCACCCTTTTAGTGAAATCGAGTGTACGACGGAGGCATCTTTGGAGACTTGAGTGGTCTGAATCTCTCAACATCCACAGGTCTGATCATACTGACAAATACCACTATTTACTGGAAAAACCTTCCATCTCAATTTTCCAAATAAGTATATGTTGCAGGCATCACTTGTGCAAAGTGTTCGGCATGTGTTTCATTATTCCCAGGGTCACGGTAACAAGTTTTGTTTCAGATATCATGACACTGGTTACATTACATGTGATGTCACTTGATTTAGACTTCATTAACCTTCGTCTGACACAGTCTGGGTTTATCAACTGCGAGTGTGAACTGGGAGAGGTGACGGACAGGGTGACATATTTGAAGGTTTCCCTTTTTGCAAAGATCCACCAAGAAATGCACAGCCAAGCCATAATTACACCACAGTAGCTTCTGAGCTCACACTGTGATTGGCTGATTGGCCCACAGGTGTTCTAATGAGCACCTGTACACTCCTCCTGCATCTGACCTCTGAAAAAGAAAAACCTTTCAGCTGAGGATGTTCTGTACAGGCAAACAGTTATCTCAAGAAAGCTTTGCTGGACATTTTTTTTTTTATACATTTTTGCATCATTGCCAAAAATGCTGAGTTGCAGCAATAACAGCAGTTACAGCTCGATTCATTATTAAAGTATATAATTAAAGTAAAGTAAATGATGTTGCATGAGAGAGCTTTTATAATGCTTTCTTATTTGTTGCAGGAAGATGAAAAGCGCTAATAAAGCACTGTACACTATATCTGCCGACATGGGCATGGGGGGGCGGTGCTGATGCAGACTCACTGTAGAGATATGAACTATACCGCAGACTGGAGTCTCTGTTAACAGTGACAAACACGCAGATCCTTGTTGTATAGGCTCATATTCTCTATGACACTTCTGTATCTTTGCTGCTGTTTATCCCCAGATTTAAAATGTGTCATTGGTGATCCATTCACAATAGGCGTCTTTGACATGCACTTTGAGAGACCGCTTGTGGTCGGGTCTCACTTCTCCGCTCTATATGCAAATAAAGACGAACACCACTGGGGAAAATGGACACGATGGGTTTTTTTTTCCACAGAGACAGAAAGAACTTAATTTATATGTTGATGAAGGTTCTCAGTCATCCAGGTAATTCAAAGTGCTGTATCGTAGGCAACTGGACTTGTTTCAGTTTCTTGAGGACGTTTCACCTCTCATCCAAGAGGCTTCTGGCTAAACTCGGTGTGGGTGTGAAAACACAACTTAATTTATATCAAATGCCAAATTTACAGGAAGAATTTGTCATGAACAGTGTTTGACAGAGTTTTAAAAGTTTCCTTTATCTCAACAACTCACAGAACTGAGCGATTTCATAAAGGAGTCTGGGGAATTTCTCTCCCTCTTCATCTCCTCACTGTTTCTGACTGTAGCTGATGTGACTGCTTCCAGCCATAATTTGTTGTGTTCCAAGTTTGACATCTGCTGTTGCAAATAACTATTATATAATACCTATCTTGGCCATTCAAATTTTTACAAAAACAAACATGTTTGTCGTGCATTATTTACAACGACTCCCCTCTCAGTGCACCCAACTGTGACTCTGTGAGAGTTCGATGCTCTCCAGTCTTTCCTAATACACACACTTTGTCCTAAATGTGCCTTGAGGGTTTGGTAGTGGACGTGCTAATTCTGAGCTGTGAAATCATTGACCGGGCAGAAAAACACAGCACCAGAAAAAAAGTCAGGAGAAAAAAAGCTTCATTTTGGCTACGGCTTCAGCAGCACAGCCCCTTCAATTCTTTAATTGGTGTGAAAGCTGTCTAACTGATCTTCTGAATTTACTTGCAGAGCTTTGTTAGACAGACAGAAGTGTGATGAAGGACAGGAGAGGAGTTAATTACAAGAAATGTCTTATTTATGCAAATGTAAAATACCAAGAAGCCCAGAATTGATCTCAGAGTTGTACAGCTGACATTTAATTATATTACCAAAAGGTGTAAAGCGGACGCTGCCGGGGCATTAAACTGAATATTGGACCAAATCTAAATTCATCAACTTTATAAGGCTGTATTCTGAGACATCTTTGACGCTAAAATACTGCTTGTTTTGTGTATAAATGCAGGGGTTGTCAACAACTTCTTATTTACTAGATTGACTAGATAGATGCCCGACTAGATAGAAAAATGATACGTCATAAAACGAAGAGGAAGTTGCAGTCCAGTTCTTCTGTGAGCTTTGCGTCTGCCGGGAACAGCGTTTTATCAGTTATCCTCCTGTGACGTGTGTTAAGACAGCTGGAGGCCTGATGTCAAAGACAAACTGTGGCGAGGCAGCGGCAAACATGTGAGCTTAAATGTTTCCAGCTGTGAATTTGAGTTATATATCACAACCCAACACTGGCAGTGGAAAACTGAATGAGATCAGGGGACTTCTGCAGCACTTCACACTTAAATGTTAAAGCAGCCATTTGATTTTCTATTGATTCTGGCGGCCCTTGTGAACTGAAGTGGTATGAGTACCACTGCCTCATTGACCAAAGATCTTTAGTCTGGCTAGCACATGCATTAGTTTTGAAAGCGAGCGAATGAAGGACACATCTTCTTCAGATTTTATCTAAACACAGGCCCCTTTTATCTGAATATAGGTCCAATAGGCGGCAGCACGGCGGCGCAGTGGTTAGCGCTCAAGCCCCACAGCAAGAGGTTCAAGACCTGGCTGGGGCACGGCCCTTCTGTGTAGAGTCTGCATGTTCTCCCCGTGTCTGCGTGGGTTTTCCCCAGGTACTCCCAGTGTCAGCTGGGATCGGCTCCGGCCCCCCCGTGACCCTGGATAAGCGGTTTCAGATAACTGATGGATGGATGGATGGATGGAGGCCCAATAGGCAGAATAAACCCTTTGGTGTATAACTTCCACTGGATTAGACAGATGTAAAATACTGCTGAAATCTGGACGACATTATTTCTAACATCCTATTTAGTTGAAAAATATTGTTATTACCCGCCTGGTTTTCTTAGAATATATCAGTGAATCCAGAATAACTTTTTATACCGTTGAAGCACAGTGTCCAGTGCAAGCTGGTTGTTCTGCTTCTGTCTGTCAATGCAGAAGTATCTGCTGCACCAAGAGACTACAGAGCAGCTTGTTTCCTCAGACTGTGAAACAATTCGTCCTTAACACTCCACCATTAACAGATATTTTTGATATTTGTAATCCGACCCAGTGGCAGGCATAAAAAAACTAAAATAACTACATAGAAATAGCCAATCTTCTCACTGATGGTCTCGTTTGCCTATGGGGGTCATATAGAGGCATCAGTCAATATGAGACCGTTTCAAAACCAGTTAAAGGTCCCTTGAAGTACATTTCAATGTAGAGTTTTTAATCAAAAAGTTAAGTGCTCAGTTATCTAGTTAATTCTTTAAACATGGAGCAGCTTACATAAGGATGTGGCGGGTAAAGATTAAGTGCCTTTAAGCTTTCTTTGTACTGTTTTCTTTTATTTCCATCATTTTTTGATGAAAAGCTGCGTTTTCTTCAATACGCAAGGCGTCTATGTGGCTCATATTATTACTTGTTAACCTAAAAGACATGGCGGTGACTCCTCTCCGGCTTTCGCAAGCCCCTTGTTTTTACTTTTACTCATTAGCTGTGATGCATGTGCCACACTGAAGAAAGTTCAGACAATTTCCTGGTGAAAGATTTCTACAGCCAGCAGCTAATGCTGTTTTTCTTCCGTTTGACATGTGATTACAGGCGGTGTTCAACCTCCGGATGATTTAATGTACCGAGAATGAGTCACTTCGTAAAGTGAGGTTATCCTCAGCTATAGAGGAAGATTTAATTTGTTGTTGTGCTGAGGTGAAAATAAGTGTAAATACATCTCTTTATAGATGTTAGAAGATAGTCAATAACAATGGGAACATAAAGTAATACAAAAAATGTGCAATACATTGAAAGAGATGCTAAATAGTGTAATTAATGATGTATGTACAGGTAAATACGACCCTTTAGATTTGCTGGTTTGATGATTGATTGTTTCACAGTAGTTCACAGCTGAATCAGAGGAGAAACACAAAGAAAAGATATATTATTTATTAATATATTCATTGATATTAACATTTGAAACAGCTCTACAGCTCTGTAGATTTTGCCTCATGAACACATTAAAAAAGGAAAGCGAGAACCCCTCTTTCAGGTTTTCAGAGGGATCCTCCCTGGAGGCTTGAAGGTTGAATAATGAGAGGTTCTGAGTGTATAAACCTTAAGGCGTGTTCCGGCTGTAACCCATTTATATGTAAAGTTTCTTTATGAAACTCTCCTTAAGAGTAACAGAAGGGTCTTAGGGACTGCAATAATACACTCAAGGTTGGGCTGTAGCTAACATACATATAGAGTAAAAAGCGCAAATAATCTGGCAGCAGGGGACACAGAAAATACTGTAACATGAAAATTGAATTGAAAATAACAATTATTTTCTTTAAAAAAGGTTTTAGCTTTAATTTTACACAAGATCTTGGTTTTTTTTGCCCTTTTAATGTTTAATTAAGGATATTTACGCATATAAAAGCAATGAAATCACCTTTAAAGGGGCACTATGTCGTTTTTGGAGAAGAAATTCAGACACTTTTTTAAAAGTACAATATATATTTTAAAAAACACCTAACTTTTCTGTAACTTTTCTCTTTTTATTTTACATTGTACATGTAAATTCACAGTCTGTTTCTGAAATTGTCTGGCTATTTTGTGTATTTTAAAAATACAGGGAGAATCTGTAAAATAAAAATGACATTGAATATTTATTTTTACAGTGTACAAACATAGCATCATTTTTAAAATAGTTACATCATATTCCTCACTGTGTTCTTAACCCTGACTTATTTGGAGTGATTTTTTAATATACATTATTTCACTTCTTTAGGATAAAACATGGATCGTAATTGTGACTTTGGGTTCATTGTTTCTCACAAGAGACACTGATGTCCATTTTCCTTGCGTAAATTTACAACTGCAGACTGTAGTATCTGTATTTTTTACATACAGACAGGTTTGCAAACACATTAAAACGTAACTCATCTATTTTTAATGTAGCTTTAAGGTTGGAAAAATCGTATTGTTTCACGCTGTGTATAATCTGTATCTGCTTGTTTCAACACTGAATGAAATATTTAAACCCAGGACTGCCTACACAGCTCCATCAAATGGAAATGTTCTGGATGTTGTCGGGATCCACAGATGAAATTGTTCATTGTGGGATTTCAACTCAACACTGAACTCATAGAAACACTAGAGTGTAATATAAACCATGATTATGTAGTGACTGGCAGTGAGTGACAGTTGGGTTGAAGAGGGAAAAAAACACTCTCTCAACAGGTAATTTAAAGTTATAGATATATACATGTAATGATATACACAATATGTTTGAGGATAAACCGGGGTTTCTTTCTCATAAAGCAGACTTACCTGGGCTGACTGACTGACTTCCAGCGGCTCAGCTGTTGTAGAGCTCAGCCTGTGCAGTGCATTCATCTTCACTGTGATACGTGAGGGCCCCCAGAAACAAACCGAACCAAAATGTCTTAACAAAAAGAAATAGCCAGGAGCAAAACGGCTGCTGTTTCTATTTTATGTCCTCTCAAAATTCGGCTCGTGTTTCAGCCTTGAGGTTTGAGATTTACCTGGCTGTCGAGTCTGCCCTCAGCTGAAATGACACCAGGTCTCTCAATAAAAGATCACAAAGCCTGTAATAACCATAACGAATTAGAAATATACAAGTTGAAGAACATGCTTATGTAAAACAGTTTGTATTTAAGGCATAATGTTACAGTTTTTGTCAGTTTCTTGTAGTCACAGATTGTAAAGAAGCACAGGAACACAGGTGATGATGTCATTGACACCGCAGACCAGCATTATTGTTTGCTGTTTTGTAATTTTTGAAAAAACTAATCAAATTAAGCACTTGAGAGGAAATCCAGGACTGGGGTTTTTCCACTGGGGCTTTCTTCATTTGTCCGCAGGAATTGCAATTACTGACCAGCACGTGATTCAGAAGTGTTCATAACCCACAGTGAGTGCAGCATGTCAGGAGCCCGGATGTCTCAAGGGGTTTGACTTTCCTGCAAGATGAATATCATTTTTTATCAGGCGCACACAGCCGAAGGGGGTTTTTTTTGTCTGGCGAAGAAGATGAAGATGTTTTTATTCACAGCAACACGTCGGTCTGTTAGACGTAAAGGTCTCATTTCACGAAAGCAAGGACATATCCAGCTATGATAGAAAGATACCAGATAAATATGTTTTTATTATAGTGAGACTTTTGTCTGACAGATGCAGGTTGATTTCAGGTAATCTACTGTACATTGCACAATACTAATCCAATTTACTGTCAAACTGAACTGATGGGAGTTTGGTTAAAGGATTTACTTTCCTCTCATTCCCCCACAGGCACATGTATACTTCAGTTGATGGCACTGGTAGCAACACAAGGCTCTGACCTGGCTCACGTTCTCCATTGGGTGCTTTCTATCCGGCTAACATGGCTCCTCTCTTCCCTCACTCACATCTCATCCTCCCATTTTCTTCTCCCCATGGAGTTGTGAGAAAGAGAGAGATGAAAGCAATAGATGCAAGGATGGAGGCATTTTATTTACCAAGAAGGCACACCCTTATCACTCCAGAGCCATTTTAAGGAGATTGCAATTACTGATGGTGCACGGTGCCTCCACTGCCCTGTAACGTGGTGAGATAATTGGATAACAGTTGTAAGGTAAAGAACCTGCAGCTGTAATTATATCTATTATAGGTCTACCATGACGTTGGGGCGTCATGGAACGTGACTGTGTGACAGAAATAACAACAAAGAAACAATTAAATTTGTTCATTATGGTTTGGACTGATTGAACCTGAGGCAGTAATCACAATCAGTGATAACAGCTGTAAGTAACAAGTCAGTGAAAGGCTGCAGGTAAGTCTGTACCATACTGGCTCAGACTGGATTTTATGGGTCTTAACTGTGCTACCATGGAGGAGAAATGTTAGGATTCCTCAAGAAGAAAAGAAGAACAGATAAAAAAGAATTGGTGTGTTTTCATGATTTAATTATGACTGAAAATAAAAAGTACACAGTCACTAATGGAGCTGCTATTTCTGTTTCTACAGGTAGTTTGCTGCCAAATCTAAAGTCACAATCACACAAATTGTATTAATATTAAAGGTTCAATGTGTTACATGTAACAGCTTAAGTTTAAAGGTGCACGATGCAGTTTTGGGTTAGGGTTACTAACTAAGGGTTACTACATGTGTAAATATACTACTTGCTTATATTTGCGGGACCCTTCTTCAGTAAGTAGCCACCTCTCTAGCTTCAGACAGCGTTCTGGGGACCTTGTACTTCCCTCTGTGGACAGCTTGTTTATTCAGTTATAGAAAGATATTCATCAGTTTGTATTATTACTTTAATAATATTGTAAATATTACCTTTCTGAGTTTGAATTTCTTTCCAAAACTGCATAGTGCAACTTTAAAACAAAAAGACTGAAATCATCAACAGGATGTGAAGAAAATGTGACAGGATGTCAAAGACAACTGTGTCTTGTGTTGCAGAGATGTCTGCTGAAGTTAGCGTGCTAACCGACTCCTGTATCGCAATTCCACGTTATACCTCAAGAGGTGATAGTCTGATAGTAGTTCCTGTAACTTCAGCTGGAAGAAGCGAGTCCGCTATGTTTCACCTACTCTCTTAGCTTTTTTCTTCATCAGGAAAGTAAATGTTCTTTCTCCTTTTTTTCCTTGTTAAAGAGAGAAATATAACCGTTCACCTTCTGATTTGATTGTCACCAAAACCACTCTTACCATTTTTAAATCACCAACTCTGGTTGGGTCGTGTGAAAATAACCTGGCTCTACACGCTATGACAGTCCTTGTTCTACCACTTCACGCCTCTCCTGCTCCTGCCTGCCATCTTCAATCAGCCGGCCAATCAATAACCAGAGTCTGATCCATTTGGTGTTGCAGTCTAGTAAATATCTTTCACATAGCACATATTTGAGGCTCCTTTGGAAGCCTCCTCTCTTCTCGTCTCCTCCATGAAGGAAACGGCACATTCAGGATGCGTGACGGCAGACCTCAGTCAAGTCACAGGCTGGGAAATGTTTTAGTTCTGTCTGTCTGACTGATTAAGATTTACCGCTAAGCAAAACTCTTCTTCTCTCTTCATGCAGATGTTTATATTTCACAACGTGACCATCACAGTCCCGGAGAACTTCACCCAGTGCACCACCCATGGCAGTTTTGTCCAACACTGGCAGGAGACCCTCTACAACATGTTCACCTTTGTGTGCCTCTTCCTGCTGCCTTTGGTCATCATGATCTTCTGTTACACACGAATCCTTATCGAGATATCCAGCCGCATGGCCCGGAATAATCGTAAGTATCATGTTTACTTGAGAAAAATGTGTTTTCTGAGACCCGATGTGTTGTGCATGACAAAAATGATATTTTCTTCCGCGCTAGTGCTATCGAGAGATGTGCATCTCCGCCGCTCTCACAACAACATCCCTAAAGCTCGGATGCGGACTCTTAAGATGAGCATTGTCATCGTGACGTCCTTCATCATCTGCTGGACTCCTTACTACCTGCTGGGCCTGTGGTATTGGTTGTTTCCCGAAAAAATGGAGGAGACGGTCTCTCATTCACTCACTCATATGTTGTTTATCTTTGGCCTCTTCAACGCCTGTCTAGACCCCATCACTTATGGTCTGTTCACCATTCATCTCCACCAGGGTCTGAAGAGATGCTTTCGGAGCGCTAACACAAGGACTGAAACAGAAAGAAACACTTGCCTTGTGCACATGAACCGCCTGTCATCTCACAGGCGGATCGCCTCAGGTGGCCACAACACAAACATAGAGGAAAATGGTGACAAGAACCGCACAAAAGGTGCCTCAAGGCCTGTAATCCCAGAAAGCAAGCTATAATGGCTTAAAGAATTTCAGTGAAAAGAATCTCTCTTCTCTTAACCAGTGTTGAGCTTCATTTTTTTTTTGTCTTTAGCAAGTGCACAAAATTTCAGTGCTCTACTGTCGGATGAATCTGTTCATTTTTGTTCCGCTGATGTAATCAATAACCTGGTTCATTCATCCAGCCTTTTGCCACACATGATATCCCGGATGCCACAGACGGATGTGTGTCATTGAATTTAAAAATCAGGATGACTGACTGATCGTACACAATGTCTCACAAACTGCTGATCGGATTTTACACAAAGCTCAAAGAGCCACGTGGGAAGGTTTAAATTCAGCCTGAGCTGATGACAAATCGGCTTAAAGTTGCCATAGATTGAGGAAAAAATGTCTCGCACCCACAGGTTCTGGTAACACTCAGCGGGTGTCAAATTGGGTTTTACTGGTTTGATTATTTGATGTCCTGTGTCAAAGACACCGCTGAAATAAAAATATGAGAATGTGATTAAAAATAACAATTAGATATGAACCATCTGCGGTTATGAATATAATTGCTGCACTGATGAAACTGAAAAGATATTTAATTTAGGACGCTGCGTTGTATAACCCTTCTTTTGTTATATTTTCATATTTTCATTACATGTTGAGGGGTTTTGAGGTCCTCTGCTAATCACCTGACTGGAAACTGCTCCAAACTGTCATTTGTCCTGCTGTGCGTGCAATATAAAAACTGTGATTTTCTCTCATCGCAAAAATGAATGTTAAGACATGAACATTATTGACCATGACGGCCTTTTAACCTGATGTTATAGCAACGGTTCTATATATTGAATGTAGCTGTGCAGCATGTTGCTAATGTGTAATTGACTGTGTGATCTGTCCAAGATCAATTTTGTGTTTAATGTGTTCGAAGGTCGAACTGCTGTATTGCCATATTTTGTGTTAGTATAAGTGTTATTGGAGTTATTGTGTTGTGGATCGTGTTGCTTTCTCCGATCTGAAACTATGATGTTGTAAAGTTCACAGTGAACGAATACAGTAATTTTATTTTTTGAAAAAGAAGATATTAATTGCATGTATGTTTGCATGATATTGTTACTTTACTGCGTGTCATGGAATATATTATATTATGTACATTTGCAGTATGTTTCTGTGGAATAAATTGTCTTTTTTTCAGTGCATTGGGTGACGCTCAAACAACGACCGGCTTCCCACTAAGCTCATGTCATCGGCTGTAAATGGCTCAATCAGAGAAAATGAGAAAATCTTTATGGTTCTGGTGTGATGATGCCTTTCAGTGTACAGCAGCTAATATCTTATATCTATTCATTTTTCACCTCCACAATGGAAACCTTAATGAACTGCTCAGCTGTTACGTTTAATTGAAATTACCCGCAGTAAGAACTGTTGGATGTGTGAATGAGAATTCCAGCTAATATCTCGAGGCACAGACAGTCCTGATTATATTACTGAATTATATTTGCTGTCTTTTAATACGTCTTCCAGTGTCATTTAAAGACCAACAAATCATTGTAACCGCACAACACTATTGATAAATGACTTACAAACAAAGATATACATAATCTAAAATATTTGTTTTTCTTTATTTCTGGAAAAATTGGAAGTGGAAGTTTATTCTTGACCTCAAAAACGACAGCAACATCTACTAAATGGATATTGCGGTGAAACCTTGAACTTTAAGCCAAGACACACTTCAGGGGCTTCATACAAAAAAAACGCTGAAAAAACGTTTTGACGGTTACCTCATACCTCAACAACTGAACAGGTCGATTATCAGCATCTCCCAAAACAAAAAATGAAATAAATAGATTCACCACGATACCTCTGTAACCTCCGTCACAAACGTACCTATGTTACCTCAGTAACTTACGTCACATCATGTACAAGACGTTACTTCACTACTTCAGTAACTTAAAATACTTCTGTTGACTTCCAGTTTCACACTGGACATGAACAGCGGTCCCCTGAATGAAAGTCCTGTGCTTGTTTGTGCTTTTACTCAAAACTGAGTAAAAACTAGTTCAGAGTTTGGAATCAGGCCACATGAACAATGATCCTGTGATGAGTCTTTTTTGTTCTGACTGTCCAAGAACTTTAGAGAAGCTATTAGATTGAAATGAAAAGCCGTTCAGTGACCGAAACCACTGTCTCTTTTGTTTAATTGGGGATTTAACCGGATTTAAGTCGGATTTAACATTCCTTGTAACTCATGAGCTTATCTCCTCCTTTGTATTCACTGCCAAAAAAAGTGACTTTTGTAAAAAGCCATTATTAGGAATTTGTCAGATGAAAGTCTACTGAGGATCAAATCAATCAGGGGCATTGTTCATAATGTGTTAAAAGCTGGAATCACTCAGTCAAGATATGTCACGTCTTTATCAGTCATGTTGATCTCAAGTGTGACTCTGTTGTGGCACGTAATTATGCAAAGCTGCTTAACCTGGAGAAGTAGCCTGGCATTTCCTGCTGAAAGACAGCTGTTACCGGGATAATGAAGTGTTATTCAGTCTGAATAAGATCATTTCAAGAGCCCAGATGTGAACCACGTGTGTTGTATCTATACTCTGTGGACTTGCTGAATGCTCTTTGCCTTTAATTACAACAAAGCAAATTGGATCAGGTACACGTGTCTGAGCGTGTACCTGATCTGTGCTGTGCTGACGATTGCTGAATACAACTTTAATTTGTCTTATTTACTTGAATACACGGAGGACTGTATCGTGCATAATGAGTGCCAGCTTTATGAGAGCTGTCATGAATACATCAGGGTGAACATGATCTCCTCCAAATTAAAAGTCTGTCACTAGTGCGGTCTATTTTCTGAGCAGTGAGCAGGTCACGGTTGCTGAACCTGTTCAAAACTGACATGATGTTGTTGACAGGTGCATGCTTAGGTTGGTGCAGCGAATACTCATTAGTGACCTGGATCTCATACCCCATGCCACAGCGAATGATGAGGTCATCCATCTGGGCACATCCACCTCAAAGGTGTATTTTCGCAGGGTGACACTATCAAACCCAAACCCAGCAGGAGATCTCTCGCCTGTAACAGGAACATTGCTTCACAAACTCACCCTAGCTTTTTCTGGTCTTGCTGTAAGATATAACATCTGTGGATGAAACTGAATCAAAGAATTCATGAGTGTGGATGTCTGGGCGGACGGGTTACGAGGCAAAATGTTCCCCTTCAACAATCCTGGTTGCAAGAGAATTCCTAATATTAAATATGTCATTTTATGGAACCTTTTATCAGCGTGTGGCTACAAAAACAGCCGAGAGCAACACCACAGATAAAATAGAGCAGAACAAAATTGCTGTGCACAGCTGGAGAAGAAGAACCAGCATTTCTTGCTGCACCATAGGGAGCATGCTACATCCAAAACATGCGATTAAAGTAATCTCAGAGTATTATTGCAATAGGCTAAAAATACAGCTCTGCTTTGTCCAACCTGAAAAAGCTCCTGCGTCGTCAAATCGGCAAGTTTTGTCAGGAGTCAAGAGCGTTTGCTCACGGAGGAGACAAACAGGCAAACTCCACATCTACTATCTTTTATTACCTTCGACTGAAAATCAGTTTTCACCCGCATCACAATTGGATGAAAGCTCAGGTTTTAAACTCTGGAGTCCGAGTTAGCAGAAAGTGTGAGGAGAGGGAGAGAAGGTCAGTCCGCTCACCAGCTGTTTTCTACACAGTCAGGATCTGCTCGACTACTGTGCAGTGTGCCAGGCCGTGTACTGCAGAGTGAACAGGAGCCGTGGGAATTGAGCTAAAAATAGTGACAAATTAAACAGCATACACAGCGTGAAGTTTACAGACAAAATAACCCAACCACTATCAAAGACAATGAATATGGGCCTGTTCAGATCTGCAAGGGTACTGAGAGGATGTTAAAAAGGAAATAGAGCTAATCTTGAATATAAAATTAAACCTTGGCCCAGAACATCTGTAACATTTGTAACTGAAGTTCAATTAGGAAACTTCACATGTTGGAAATGCAAGAAAGCAGCAACCGGTTACCGTTTTCAATTTCACTCTCCTCTGACCTGGATTTTTCCCTCTCAGTGGCTCTGAAGGTGAAGGTTGAATTGACAACTTTCTGTGGATGAAGCACTTTCTGACTCAAATGCTGATAAATAACACCCTGGTCCATTTAGGGAATTGGGGCACACCTCAGGCCTCTTTCGGTTCAGCTGCTGCACTTTTTGTCACACAGGCTTTTAGCTGGACAAGTCAATCCAGCTGTTATCTATATCAGTATTAGTTTGTGGTCTATGTGCTTGTAACCTCTGTGTTTTATGTTCAATATGTTCCCGCTGTATTGGTCTGAATTTTTAATCTCAGTGAGGCACTTCTCTCTGTATTATATTTGAAGGTCACTTTTGAGTTTAGTACAACTTCTTGTGGTGAACCAGATCCTCCGTGAGAGGGAAAGGTTTATCAGACGTCACACTCTGCACTGCACGCTGAAGCTAGTTAGTGTAAAGATTTTAAAAAGTAAACTGTGTGTTTATAGATGCATCAGAGTTGAAGAAAAAAATACCAAAAGAACACTTTAAAATGATGAAAACAGAAAAATTCAAGCTCAAAGGAAAAACTGAACTGCACAGTTTCATCAAAGGATGCCTGTGCTGTCTGATCTCCAACCAAAATACAACTATCACTGTGTACTTTCTTGTGTTACAAGAGACACAACGATATTTCATTCAAGCAACTTTCGAGAAACTCAGTGAAATCATTCATCATGCATTTTTTAAAATGTTGTTTTTTTAGTGCATTCTTTATAGTGTTTAAAAAGACCAAAGAATCATCTCTGATCTGTTCTTTTCACTCTTCAGTGAGGATTCATATGTGCAGTGTCACTGTTGTGGATAAATCCTCTTATCTGCTGTGTTTCAGTCTCTGCAGGAGGTGATTCGAGGGACAAATTGAGAAATCAGCCCTCAGCTGCAAGTCAATTTTCATGTCAATACATTTCAACATCTGCAGAAAATTGTTGTATACATTTAGAGTGTATTACAATCCACATTGGTTTAAAGACAGCCAAGTTATCATCGAATCAATACATCAATCAATATAAAACACAGACCTAACTGAACAATAGAATCTCTGAACATCACTACGACAGAAAACAGTTCACCAAGATTCACAGTCAATAATAAAATAGATGGAAAAAGACATCCTGAGCAACGGGATAAAATGACCCATACAACACGCTGACATCACGTTTTGCGTCACTCATATTGTTGAGCTGTTCATCCTCCTGAACTTGTTCATGATAGACTGAGATCTCTTGTGTGTGCGCAACAAAGTGACAGTGGCCTTCTGATCCCACATCCAAGCGGCGAGGTGCTCTTCAAAGGTCTTTGATTGTAAGGACGAGAGAGTTGGAGCGAACGCTGACGACTGCATGACTGCTGCTGTGACGCTGATTGTCTTTTCCATTTATTACAGTATTGTCTCTTACCTCCCTGTTGAGTTCACTTCATACTTCACATATTTCAATCAGGTGTCTTTGTCCCCAAAAAAAGTAATCAGTTGAAACACCGCACTTACTCCGCGCTACAATAAAGTCATAATTACAGTCTTATATAGGGCATATAAGTTGTAACTAATGGATTAATTAATTATTCATAAACAATTTAGCAGTGCTTCATAGATGAGTTAAAAAACATTATTAGTTAAGTTTGGTAATAATGCAGCTAGAAAAGCCGATGATCTGTAATTCCATCAATAAAATCAGTGATGCAGGTCGACGTGATGATGTTGGAAGTTGAGAAAAAGACAAAACAAATCAAACAAACTCAGGAGACCATCGGGGAGCTGAGAGGGAGGGACTGAGCAGGCCAGCTTCAAAGGCCCAGCAGCCCAGTTGACTTCCTCTCTGCTTGGCCTCGCCCTGAAAGGGAAGCAGAACAAAGACCAGGAAAACCAAGCCAAGCAGGTGGTTGACACAACATGAAATCAATCTCTGCAATCCTTTTCCACAAGGTCATCAAACTGTCCGTTGGATGGCGCCATGCTGATGCTGCCAGCCCAATTAATAATAGCTTAACACTGATCTATAAAACATAAATGACGTACAAACCATAAATAAAGCTGTGGAGGGGTAATGGACACACCAAAGCAGCTCTTCTTCCACTCAGTCATCTGACATCAGGCGGACTTATTAAGTCCAGCGCCAGGACCTTCTTCTGCTGCTCAAAAGTGGCCTTGATGTGATAGGAGAGGACACAGCTGCCATGTTGCCAGGATCCCCTGCCTCTTGCGAATACTACCCATCCCGCTCTCAGCCTTTGTGCCATGCAGAGCAGGAGGAGGTACCGTATGGCCAGTGCAGAGAATTGAGGCTCTTCCATGTGAGCTGGTAGATGTAGGAAGACATACTTGAGTTGCAGAGTCTCAGGTGGCAGCTCATCCCACTTCAAGGAAGGGTCCCTGCCACCTGGAACCAAGTGGCATCTCGGGTGGCCGCAAAAAGAAGCCGACACGGAGGAGCCAAAAGTTTCCTGAATGGCCCCTTCAGGCCGGATCCAAGAGCGAGGCAATCCCCATATAACGCCATGTTAAAAGGCCCTGTTTGGGGCAGATACCTGTGTTTTAGACTCCTGCTGTTCAACCTGTCTGCACACACACACACACACACACACACACACACAACCTACGTGCCTGATACTGCTCTCTAGCTAACGGCAAACGTACAGCAAGTATTCTGTCTGTCTGGGGCGAATAAACCTGCAGTCAAGCTTGCAAGAGTAACTTGGATAAACACATCAAACTAATGGAAATAATGCTTGGGGAAATGTTCTTCTTTCTGTAGAACACAGTTAGCTCGATAGCCGTAGCTAGCTTTGAGCTATGCGGATGTGTTTCAGTATCCAGGCTTCATTCTGCTCGCCTCAGCTTCACCCACACTCCAACTTTTTGCCCATTTTCAGCTTCACACCGGCTCTTCAGGCACCTATGGGTTACGCCACAGTGCCTCTATTCATGATTATTTTTACGGTCAATGACTGGAACGCATACTGTATGTCTGCCTAGGGGAGCCGGTGAAAAGCTAGGAGTTTGTCAGGGAAAGAAATGAACAGGCAACTCAACATGCCAGTCAAGATTCAGCCCTCTAGTCGGTTCAATAATCCACAATTCTGAACAGCTGTAGAAGGAGTCTGTTGCCCTGGGAAACCTCATGCCACATAATCGCTTTCCACAGCGTGATACAGCTGTTCTTCTTGCCAAATTTTGGCTCTAGGAAAAGTAAACAAATATTATGCAAGATTCCACCCTGAATGCTAACACACAAATAGAGGCGCAGGAAACATTGCCTTTTAATGACAGGGGTTACAAGTTTCATGTCCTCCCTTCGGCCTCTCTCTTGCCCCCCCAAAATATTCAAGTGTTTGTCGATGTGGCAGTTGCTCCTCTACATAAGGATCTTGTTGTATCTCCATGACCTTGTCCTGATGGCATGTTTTGAGGGCGCTGGCTCTCCCTCACATAGATACTGCTCAGTCACCTTCTGACTTAACTCGGCCAGGACCCGAGAGAGAAGTGTGGAAAAACACAAGGCTGCTCACGTAGAGACACGCAGCCAGCACAACTGATCCGATGGTATCAGCCAGGCAATCAGGCTGAATAATCTCACCTCCTAATTTCCATAATCACACGGAGTGACATAAATGGCAACCGCACCATTCAACTATTTGTTTATTCAGTCACGTCTCGTGGTCCTGTACAGGAAATGTCACCTGAAATTGATTGACCGTGATTTGACCTCATGTGAACAAATTAATTTGTAATTTATTCTTCGTATTTGATGTATTTCAGGGAGGAGGTGTCATTTCTTTTTTTGTTCACATATCTGCTTGCATATTTCATGGCCACTGATGAGAGGGAATGGGGAGAGGTAAGCGACACACTTACAATGCTGGAAACAATGGATACAAATAAAGAAAGACATTTGACAACAGTTCTAGAAAGTATATGAGAGATATTAAAACAAATGAGACTTTCATCACGCCTTACTATTGTAGGATTGCATTACTTTGCCTTTGTCTGAAACATTGAGCATGACAAATTAATTAATTTGCAATAAAAACAATAATAACTGACAAGTTGTAATGACTAGCAGCGAGCACCTCAGCTCATTTTCTTTTGCATGACTGTGTGTTGTGTACATTGTAGTGCTCACTGTGATGTCAGTTCCTTTTATTTGCTTTTCACAAACAAAACTGAGACATCCCTGCAGAATAATCTGCACTGCTTTCATTCACAAGCATAATAAGTATGACACAAGTAGCATCTCTTCAATGTCCTCCATTCTTACTGTTCTGTAGCTTCGCATTGTATTCAACACTGTTGCAGCTAATTTGTGCACTTACATTGTTATATTGTCCTTGGTTTGGTTCTTTGACTATTGATGGTATTACACTTTTAGAAGAAGTACAACAACAATTGTGGGTACTATTTGTGTACTGCAATTGATCAATGGATTTGATCAAGGATTATTTTATTTAATCGTCTGTTTATTCTTCATTCTGGCTTTTCATTTCTGATTCCCCGTGTTATTCCTGATTTGTACGCCTGCCGTTTCGATTTGGCACTTTGCTTTTGGTTTGTACTTTGTTTAGCTTTTGTGTTTGGTCCTTGCATTTTGTATTTCATGGACTTCGGTTTTTGGCTTTTGTTTTTAAAAGCTCCATTTTCATTCAGTTACTTGTCTGCCCATGTGTCTTGCGTTTGGGTCCCTTTTTTGTTAAATTGTGACAGCAAAGTTGCAGTAATCATTGACTCTTATGGGTCAATTTAAAAGTTACTGCCACTAAGACTTCCGAGGAGGGATTTACAGGAACGTACAGTGAGATCTGGATAAATAAAGAACAACATTTTACTCAGAGTTACAGCAGCATCAGGAATGTAGTGAGGGAACCCACAGTTCAAACTCAGCAAGCATCACTATAAAGACAGTCAAACTTTTTATTTTCACCTTTTGTTTTACTAAGATGTCCCATTGAGGCCAAGAGCATTGTATTCAGCATCACTGCATGTCATATACAGGTCAGCTGGATTGTAGAAGAGGGTCTAAGCAGGAGTCACACTGTGAGGATTTTGTGGTTTTGGGATCACCATGTCAGACTAAGGACTATTCTCTTCTCCATGTTCTCTCACCGTTGTGAACTTTAAAATTTAAGGATTGAATGACAGCACAGTTAACGTCTTAGTATCACATAGCAGTCTCGTCTCTATGGTACGTGTTATAAGAAAAGTGTTCTTATAAACTTTGTGAGATAAGTAACAAAGTTGTGTCGTTGACTCCCTGACTTATCTAAATAGAGGTGGATGAAAGACTGAGAGAGACAGAAAGTGAACAATAGAAACTGATGAACTGAAGTGTCGCATAGAGGAGCAATCAAGACTTTAAGAAACTGATTAAACCATGACATACTGAGCAGATTTTTGCTGCGTTAGACACATTAGGCATGTCTTGTGCCTTTTTCCGGCTCTGCATATTTGCATTCATTCAAATTAAACAATAGACACCCAACAGTGAACCACAAAGACAACGCTGGCTGTTTGTTGTTGTGTGTGAAATATGTCTCAAAAAAGATGTTTTAAATCTTTTATCAGTCTAATTTTGTCAAATATTCAAGCTTTTTTAGATGTGGTGGAGATGCAAAGATGAATGTGCACACGCTGCTTTTGGTTCCTGATTTAGTTCCTTATTTTAGCTCCTGGAGCTCCTCAGTTTCTGTGACTATTAAAAAAAGCCTTTCTTTCTTTCAGGGCTCTGGCTTGTTCTGACACTTTCTGTACAAGTAGCCTGGTTCCTTTTTCTCATTTTATGTGCCATGCTGTTTGAGATGCAAGTCACCTTTGTGACAGTCTTGTCCAGCTGTATCACTGGGCATAAATCTGTTTTTGCAATTTGAGAATATCGAGCTGTTTGTTTCATTTCTCTTTTGCATTTCTTTAGTTAGTGGAAGCTCCACTCCCCAAAGAAAAAATTAAGTGCGGGAAGGAAAGTGAGATTTGATACAGAGCGTTGACTCGAGGCACATCTGAGACAGACACGAGTCAGCCGTTAAGTGCAGACTGCAGTCTGTCTCAGCAGGATCAGTCTGGATATGAGATGGTCTGATGGATCTGAGAGCACATTTTGTGTCCTGTCCACAAATAACCTGCCTCTTGTACAAAGACTCATTATATTGTTAAGTTTGGCATTTCCATGTAGATCTGCAAGGCACGCAAAAATAGCATATGTATATAAAAACCTGTTCTTTTTCCTGGAAATTTATGTAAAATTAACCATAAATCGACCATCCTAGGCGAGCCCAAAATAAATTCAAAGCTGTTGTTGAACCATTTGAGTGCAGGCATGGTTTTAGGCTCTTCTGAAAGGTTATAAGCTGAATTCCCCCCCCCCCCCCCCCAGCTGTAAGTGCATCTGGCATTAATCTATGGGAGTTTGAACACACTGAATTATTTATTTTTATTTGATCCCCTAAATTCTTCAATGCAAAAAAGCTTGCAGATGACTTGCAACTGCCCCAATTAGCTGGAAAACACACAGGGTCCACATCATGTAGTCTCATGATCAAAATCTAACAACAATATCACTGAAAATGAACAGTTAACACTTATTTTTCTGAGGAAAAAATGCCATTTTATGACCTCAAAATACCCCCTGCCCAGGCAAAACTCATGATAGTTCTTTATTTCCTTATTTACACTAACTGTGTGCATATAAAATAGTCAAAAGTGCATAAGCAAAAAGAGCAAATCGCATAAAACTAAATAAACTTCAAAAACTGTAAAATTACTGGATTTGAAATCTCATTGGCTACATGATGCATCAGTCACCCAGAGGCTGGAAGTGAGTGTCTCAGGAGAGAAGAGAGAGTGAAGACACAACCAGTTAGACACATAGGCAAGTTATAATGATTAGAGTCATAGCTAACCTGCAGTTATTTTCTTTGCGTGGGGATTGTCATAATATTTCTAATATGTACGACAGCAGTACAGTCTGAGCATCTATCTATAATACTGCGAAATGACTGTAAAGATCTCTTATTGTAAGAGCTGTTGTTGCTGCAGTCGAGAATTCAGATTAAAATGTCTTGAAGTGGAGAGACAGTCAGACATCTCCTATGAATCTGTGTTACGTTCCCACAGGTCACAAAGAAATGAGTTTTTCTATCGCCTCCAATAGTGTCATTAAAGAGGTAAACAAATCTTTTACACTTAATCTCTGTAAATATCCTCAGTGGTAAATTGCTGTTGAGGGTGGAAAAGACCTCAGCTCTTGCTCTGTTTGAAAATGTCTATAATTGGCATCTCTGAACTTTTCCATTTTTGGCGGTTCGATAAAGACTGAGGCTCAATCCATCAGGAGTCAGATATCATGTACAGTGTATGGGCAGGAAAAACAAAACTTGTCTCACCATAGACAGTTGTTTCTTTTCTTCCTCTTTTAATTACACTGTGTTTTTGTAACAATTGTGTTTTCGTTCCCATTAGTGTTGCTTATTTTTTCACCTGTAGAATCATTTCACTTATTTTTTGACCTTCACATTTGGCAGCAGTTTTTTTTCCAGCTATATTGTCTTGTTTTGACCTTCAGGGCTACTGTAGGAATGAATGGGGATCCAAACAAAGATTTTTTTATTTTTTTAGTGCCAAAATAATGAGAGAGTCATGATGACTTTCAGACGTGTTTACAGAAAAAATTGCATTTACACTGACCTAGGACTATTATGATTGCATACAATACCTTTGTATTTTTAACTTACATAACCATTAATGCAGTCATGTGTCAGACAAACATTTCAGTAATACTCTCAAAACTGCAGTATAAATAATGGAGTCAAGCTTTTTTTTAATTAAATGTAGCCTTCTTTTTCTGTAATTTGAAAGTCACCAATTATACATCCACACTTTAAATCAACAGAAGTCACAAACGTCACAGAAATGCCAAAATAAAATCATACATATGCGATACACAAGAAATGTTGCTTCGAAATGTTGAGTTTGTTTGATATAAAAGATGTGCTGAAATGAGGTTTAATAGGTTAAATAAAACATTATTGTTGTCGAGATGATTCACACACACTGAAACAAGAAGAAGAAACAAGTTGTGATTGGATTAGTATCAATAAATATTGTGAAATATGTGATTCATGCTGCTATTTTTAGCTCAGTAATTATGGTCTGGATGGTCCCTTTGGACAATTATACACTGAATGTGTTAATTACGTTGCTAACCGTGCATGCCATAGCAACATCATGAGGAAAAAGTCTTCTTCATTGCTCGTCCTACTAACAGTTTGCACACTGTTAAAACCTATGAGTTAAGCATTGGACTAAAAATATTTTTATAATTGTGTTTATCACCATTTACAGGAAAGAAATAAGTATATGGACTTGCTCAGCATTGCTCTTGTAAGTGTAGCTCTCAATAAGCACTATAATGGAAATGTTTACCTCGGTGGTGTTGCTAAACGGCTCTGTTTTAACAGTTACCAGTTAACTGTTTCTTTCATTTTCATGACGCTATTAGTAACTATCAATAAACACTTTCACATCACATTGGTCTTCATTGATGTGTTTACACTTCAAAACATACATTCCACTCACGTACGTTGCAGAAATAATGCAATGATTGAACTGCAATGAGTGAACTGTCAAGAATAATCAATTATCGTCATTTTTCTCTTTTTCTTTGTATTGATTGTCCCTCTGGCTTTAAGACTCTGTGTACGTTTCTCCTTCAACAGTTCATGAATTTAAAAGGATAAAGATTGACAGCTCACGTGCCGGGGTCTAAAATAAGGACAGAAGGAAGGTACTTATCTCTAAGTGAAACATAGCAGATGCCCATTGTGGTTTGAAAGCTTCAATGTTAGATACTTGAAAAAACATGCTGTATTATAAAGAAGCGTCACCAGCTCGATTACTTCAACTGAAATGCACAAACTTTTTTTAAAATCCAGAGTATAAGTGGACCCTTAAAAATATATTTTTCTGGCTTTTCTAAATGGGCTCTAATTGCAGCACGAATGAATGTTAAAACCAAAAAAGCATTCACAGAGTTTAAGACATGGGGGTTTGAATAGAGTGATAGATTGAATGCAGTATTCATCTGAAAAAGTGTCAGGGACATGATAAACTGTAACTGGTGCTCATATTAAAATCTGCTGAGGAATATTAACCCACTGATGACAAAACTACCACTACTTTGCAGCTCCTCATCAAACAAAAATGTTTATCCATTCCCCTCAGCCAAATCTTTATTATCTTTGAATATTTCTTGTTCTCATAAGAGATCCAAACAGCCGTCCGTACTTTGTGTCACACCACTGCATACTTTTAAGGACACTTGGTGAAGATAAAAGGCTATTTTTCACAGGAAGTTGGACCATCTTCATCTGTGACCATGGCGACCCAAAAGAGGTATGTAAAGCCAAACCATGATTTTTTTTTACCAAACATAACCATAACATAAATTCAACTTTGCAACTTGAACAAACGTTTGCAGTTTTGATTTATTTGTGGTTTAGCTAACATTTACTCTGGGGATTGTGTTGTGACAATGTGTAAAAAAAATAAAATTGAAATGCCAGCAATGCTTTTCTTATGCAGTTAGTTTTAAGCATTGGTCTGTATTCTTAATTAATAAATAAAGCTACAGTGGCTGCTCAAGTTATCTGCTTTCGAGAGCTTATCTATGTCTCTTTTGATGTAAAATGCCTATCTGCCTTTATCTGTAGTTTCAAACTATTTCATGATTCCTGCATGGACCCGGAGACACTTTTGAGACATTTCTTTTTAATTATAGACGACCCTTGTGTCCTTCTCTTTGGTATTGCAGGAGATTCGTATTCAGATGATAAAATGTCTGTAGCTTTTGTAGAAAGATTTCTTGAAGTGTCGATGCTTTCTTTTTGTTAAGGACAATGCTCACACAGCGGTATAAGCGCATGCACAGCTAGTATCAGTGCAAATGGCTCCCACAGGAAATAATTCAAAAAGAACTAGAGCGACTGATAAATCTCTTCTCCGTCTCAAAAATTCAAGGACTAAGACATTGCACATTTTGGCAAAAGCTTATAAAGAAAGCAGCTGATGGGCTGCCGGCTACAGAGCATATCAGCCCATGACACACCCGCCTTTACTGATATTTTTTTTCTTCTTTTTTCTTCGATCGACACTGAGTTTTCTGTTGCTTGTGTGCAAGGCTTTTACTGGGTCAGGTCCTGCTTATAATTCTAAACTCCTACGCTCATGCTCGACCCCAAAACCCCTCAAAGTCCTTTAAAGGGACCTCTTCGCTCTACACTGAGAGCTGAAGCTTGAGATCAGGTGTTTGAGGTTGTAGCCCCGAGATGATGGAAAAGCCTCCTACACGCTATCAGATCTGACGCCTATCACTGTCACTTTGAAAAAATTGTCTCACATCCTGTCTTTTTACCTTTGGCCTTTAGATCTGCACGACATTAGTGTGTGTGTGTTTGACTGGTGTGGTCTATTGATTGTTTTATATCTGTCTACAGCGCTTCTTGCTTGTGTTCTTGCATATTAATCAATTTCTGTTTTTAAAATGAACCCTTGAAATAAACTTGGACTCACATACGAAAATATGTTCATACCTTATGATTCACTGTATATATGAGCTGCTATATATATCATACGGTATTTTAAAATACAATCAACACAACTGATTATTTCTGAGGAAGGTGAGAATGTGAAACATATGGCTACATCTATAATTAGCAATTACAGCCAATGATATAACAAGCACCCTTAAACGGTCACGAAAACAACTGTTGCCACGGCGAGACAATGCATTTTCAGTGTATTTTTTCTTTGCGTTTTTAATTGTTCTTTTACTTAAAGGGGACTTTTGAAGACATATTTAACTCAATTGCTTTTGGAAAGATAAGAATACCAGAGTTATGCTTTTATGGCACAATCAGGAGGATACTGGACTCTAGTTTTCTTTTAACTTCTTCTCCCTCATGAAATGAGGAAATCTTGAGAAAGGGTTTCTTTAAAGAGGTCACATCATGCTAATTTTCAGGTTCATACATTTGTTTGCAGTCCTAGTAGAATAGGGTTACATACTTTCATTTTCAAAAAAACGTTATTTTTCTCATATGGTGCATTGATGCAGCATCCCTTTTCATACTGTGTCTCAAACGCTCTGTTTTAGCTACAGAGTGAGACACCTCGCCTCTGTTCAATCTTGCGCACCACTTAACGGGCAGGATGTAGCCAATCAGAGGCAGAGTAGGGCGGGTCATGACGAGCAAGGTAGTGTGATCTAAAATAACGCTGCTACAGCAGTAGTAATTGTACATCTGCTGACTGACTGGAGTGTATATATTTTATAATAGATATATAGAAATATATATTTATATAACGCTTGTTACATAGTGAAGCACATAAGTTACAGAAGTAAAGGCTTGACTCCAAACCAGGTGTTTCAGGCAGTGCAGCAGTGTTTTCTGTGGGAGAGAGTAACTCCCTTTGGCGTGGACCTTTCACATATACAAAAATGCTTCATAACACAATAAATGAAAGGCAAAAACCCCAAAAGCATAATATGACCTCTTTAAAGAAATAAAGGTAACCTCTTTGGAGTATACTTAATTTAATAGAGATAGATTGTTAGGATGTATTCATATATAATAATATTGAGATTTGCTGTGAGTACTTGTAATATGACACTGCTGCTACATTCAGTTTTCAGTGTCAGTGGCTAAATTGTATAGCACAAATATGACACACGTCATGATTGAGATACACTCAATGTGGATAAAAATACAATGGTGGTCAAGCTAGACACAAGGCTGTCGACAGCTTGTGATATAAGGTTTTGTCATGTCTACATTGTCAGAGAAAGACCGCCCCCTCTCTAATCAATAGTACAACCATCTCCGGAGGAAAAGCAAATAACCTTTTAAATAACCTTACAGCAGAAATAATACTTTGAAATAAGGAGTTGTGTATTTGGATGTTAATGAATAATGAGACGACTGGAAAGTCAACTTTGTCTCAAGGTTTGCTGAATCTGAAAATGCAGTATAACCACTAGGAGAAAATTCACATTCGTCACCAAATAGTAAAATATGTATCATCATTAGATCAGACAAAGTAAACATTGCCAAAGCAAGACCCTCAAAGCATTTCAAAATTGTAGATTTAGTTGAAAATACTTGTTTTCCTGTCTGTTAATAGTGTGTGTGAAGCTTTTGTGTGCAAAAATGGATGTGAGCACTATGCTTGGTTCAAGAACAGTTGGAGAGTTAAGTTGAAATGGACCGGAAAGGTTTATGAGTGTTAACCTCTTAAATTTTCAATGATCACGGTTTATTCATTAGACTTCACAGACACTGAATGTCTTCAGTCTGCAGTTTGTATTGCGTTTTAAACTCCATTGAGGGTGGAATTATATGGAGCCCTTAAATCACAATAAATAAAAGTACATTAACAGAATCAATAAAAAAAAATAGCTCAATAAATAATAATAAAGTAGGCACACCTTTAAATGCACCAAAAATACTCAAAACAAATGTATGCATTAATTCATTTTTTAAATGTGACATAAATTGCTGTCTGTTTAAAATTTACTTCTGCATTTATTTACCTTCATATTAATTCCCCTGTTTATTTTCGTGTGTGTGTTCATGTGTTTTACCATTTTTTTCAAATAAATCTAATTTATTTAGGTAGTTCTTTATGTATTACCTTGCAAAATGCAAGGGGAAATGAATACATAAATAAACAAACAAATAAATAAATAAATGGGAAATCAAATGGAAAAGTAAATAAATAGTTAAATTAACACAAAAGTAAATAAATACAGAAGTAAATAAATACAGAAATAAATTAAAAGAGAAATAGCATAGCAATATTTGTCACATTTTATAAATTAGTTAATGCCTACATTTATTTTTAATATCATTTTTGGTGCATTTAAATAATTTATTGAACCATTATTCATATCTTCTCTATCTCTTTGATTTTGGCATTTTTATTCCTCATAGAGCAACTTTTTGTTGTTGTCTTTTTCAAAGGACAAAACCCACCTACTACTACTCAATCTTTCTTGTCTGACTTTCTTTGTTACCAAGTACCACAGTGGTCTGTTGTGATGTCCGGGGGCTGTTAGATGTGTGATGACAGCACTCTCTTTAAATCTCTCGTTAATATTGTTTTTCATCTTATCTCTACTTTTAATCACGGCAAAGTGGTTTAAGAACCTGTTTTAAATTAACTTTCCTCTTTAGTGGAGTTATTGTAAGAGCTCAAGAGCACTTTCACTTTCCATCACTTCACCGTCAGAATTACTTTAAATATATAAATGTCATAATGAGCAGCCCACTTCATCTGATATTCAGTCAAAGTTATTGAAGAATAACGAGGTATAGACACTGGACTGAATGGCAGGCAGCTTTAAAATGTCATCCAATGTCATACTCTGAACTTTTGTCCATAAAATTACGATTATAACTGAAGATATATTGCTTATGAGGAAATGTTTATCAAAAGGTACCAGTTATAAGAAATTCTTCCAAGGTCACTTGTTCAACCCCAAACCACCGCTTCAATGTCTCTGCTATTATGGAAATGAGTCCAGCAGACACTGCAATACAGAGTGACCTTATCTCCAGCGAGCCCAGGGGATTTGGACACCCTGACTCTCAAACACATTGATAACACAGGAATCAGTGTGTGGAAGTTTGGGCATGTTATATAGCAGCTGACACATGTGGACAAACCAAAAAACAGTGGAAGTGTTTTATTTGAAGCCCATAATATTTCTCAAGTGTTGCCTCACCACACAGAGCTGCCACAGAGCCTCTCTTCACACGTCATCCCGTTTCTTAATAAGATGAAAAACACATCACATGCAGCAGTATGAAGACATAATGAGAGCACATTTTTAAGATAACGTTTTCATTTTAGTAATCAGATAATATTGTGTTTCTGCCTCGATCTGTGTGGTTTTCCTTCTTCACTGATATGATGGGTCAGTCAACTGATGTGTTACTGATTTTAACTCGTCATTTAATTTCTGCATGATTAACGGTGGGCCATTTGTAAAATACACACCAAATTAAAAAATTACCTTTTCGCAGTCCACTGTTCATAACTGTATCCTGTCATGAGCAGACCTCATTGATGGTTATTTGTTTAGGATTGACAAGTAGGTGTTTAATTGGGCAGTTATGTAAAATGTGGCCACATTGTGCCTGCTTATCCAACTTTATAAAGTGGTAAACCTTTACTTTGCACAGAAATTCTGATGTTCAAGGTCAAAACAGCATCCTGTATATCAGCTATTGTCAGAAGTAAAAGCATCCTTTGGCAACTTTTATGATCCTTAACATTTTGATTGACCCACGTGGAAAAAATGGGGTCATCACAGCAGCATAAGTGAAATGCTGGAGAGCATATAAAAAGGCTATAATCAGAAATAACACTATTGACGAATAATCTTTTCTGCAGCAAAAAGTTTCAACAAAAATGCTATTTTCTATATTTCACAATGTAAAGTGTAATGTAATGTCCCATGAAAGCACTGGAGACTAACAATAAGATCTTTAAAGAAAAATCTAATGTAAGAACTCACAATACAAGCAGACCTGTCTCCTGAAACTCAAAATGAAAAGGATTTGTTAACACACAACACAGTGAGGCAACTGATAATTCAGAGCCATGGTCGGGTTCATGGATTTGAACTTGCACAAACCTCAGTGAGATAAAGGATCGATGAGTCAGGCAGAGTAGACTAACATTAAACCAAAAAGGCCCCTCTGCTCCTGCAATCTCTCATACTAGAGGATGGAGGCTGGATGGCATTGTGGTCATTTTGTTAAAAGGGGGACGGCATCCCCCCTCAAATCGCCTACTGGACAAATAACAGATTGTTGTACAATAACAGATCCTAGTGCTGGCTTCACTGCTAATCAAAAGGAGCTCAACTCTTCATTCTGCTGTGGCAGCACTGAAGTCCTTTTACAGAACTACAGATTTTACAGATACATTTCTCGGAGTTACCTGTGAAGCACATGATCCAACAACCAGTGGCATCATCATAACAAACGTGTTATTACTAGATCCACAAGAGGTCAACAAATACGAAAGCAAACAGAAGCCGTGGTATGCACTGTATGAATTTATCTACAGCACAGCAGAGAGAAAGTAATGCCAGTGGTGACAGAAAATGTTTTACTCACCGTTACATCAGTGTCTTTGTCTGCGTCTGCGATGCTATCTCAGGGTTATGTCCTTTACTGCAGTATTTGAAGGTCAGGTGTCTGAGAAGGCCAGCTGATGACCACAATCATTCTCTTCAATATGTGAAGTGTGGCTCCTCTTATACAGTGAAAATGTTCTTGAGTGTAAAAAGCTATTTTTAGAGAGACCGGAGGCCGAAAGTCGAGGCTTCTTATGTACAACTGTCAGATTCAACACAATTACAGAATATGTTTTAAAGTGGAGGCAAGAGGAGGTTTTCACTATCGTGGAAATATTCTCAGAGCAGTGTAAAGTGTTACCTTGACACTTTTTTTCTAGTTGACAAGTATATATATTTTATTTTAGAAAAATAGGGCTTATCTATGTGACTAAAATGTAATGCTCATACGTGAGAGGAATATACTAGAGCTTGGTCCACTGGTCAATGATTTTAATCCATGCACTCATCGATGGACAGAACAGAAACAGAGACAGACTGGCTGTTAGTTTGATTTGTTAATCCCATGAAGAAGCAGACATCGGAGAGCACCTGGAGCAGCTTGTGGCATCGATTTCCAACCTTTATGGTTGTCAGATGAATTAAAGTACCTCCTCATCAACACCGCCCATTAAAATATGTTTATTTGACTTGATTTTCAACTGGATGATATCATTTTTCAGCTGTAAACGTTGGTGTCAGTTTGGTCCAGTTTACACTTCATTGAATTGCATAAACTGGACATTTTAGCCATTTATCCATTACTTTTAGCTACATCAACTGTTTATTAATCACCTGAAGCAATACATGTTCTATTTTGAGCATTTTTACATTATTTTAAGATTATAGTTTCAGCCATTTATTCATTACTTGAGCAAACTTCTTCAACCATTTTCTGGTTATTTCTCTACAGTATTTTCTCTGCTTGCTTGCGAACTACAGAGTGCAATGTTCTGGTGGTACAAAAGACTCAGTTAGTGGATATAAAGCCTGCGCACAAATTCAGTTTTTCAATTAACTTTGCAACTGCAGAAGTTCGCTGAATCTGAAAAAAACAAAGAAAGAAGAAAAGGGATTGAGGAAGTGAGAAAACTTTTAAATGGGAGTTACTGTAAGATAAAGAATCTGAAGAAGACTGAGGCTGCTATCAGGACAGTAGCAGTCATCCTCTGTGTTTGATTGGCAGGTAATGCCTCTACCTTATTGCAATACCAACAAAGGGGGACACTGGAGATATGACTGAAAATGAGACATTTAAGTTAAATATATCTTCCACCTTTTAGACAGGTGAGCTGTGAGTCAGTGTCAGCCCAACACATTCATTCATTTCAAGTGAACTGCCACTTATCTCTGTTCAGATATTTGATTATGCATGAAATATGAAATGCGTCTGCGAGTCCCCTACGTATTACTGCCACATACACCAATTCATCTACACCTTTAAATATGTGGGGGGAAAAATGGAAGAAACCTCCCGAAGAGTACGAGAGAAGAGGTCCCTCTCTAAGGAGCATGCAATAGATGCAGTGTGTACAGAATTGACTAACATAGTAACATTACAGGATGGACATCAAGCACAGCATTCTAGCAGATAGAGGAAGTAAACAAAGACAGAAAGTAATTGAGAGAGACAATGAAAACTGCAGGATGAAGATCCAGATCCAGAATATGGACTGAGACACCAAAAGCCAGGGGAGAGAGATATCCCAGGCTGATGGTCCAGCACAGAGAAGTCTAGAAAGAGAGGACGAGGAGGAGAAACCAGGGAGAAAGACAGACAGAGGGCGAGAGAGATAGGCACACAGCTGCACGTGTCACACATGTTTGTTTATTTACCGAGAGGGTACATTTGTGAAGGTCCACCATTGATTAGTCCAGTACACCCATGTGACTTTTATTTTTCCTCTACACTGTGCCAGATAGCATTTGAACAGTAGATACAATAAATAATAAAAACTAAGCTGAAAGCATATAAAAACCATGTGTACACCCATTCAATAGTTTTTTTAAAAAAATGTGGGATACTATAGTTTTATTTTGTTTATGGCGTCTGACAGTCAAACAACTGCCACATTGCCCCCTGTCGTTTAAAAACATGTAGGCACTTATTGTCTCTCAGTTTTACGACACATGTAACACCTCATAATAGTTATTTTTTCTCCAAGCAACTAAAGACTCAGTGGAAAATTCCTGTTATACAATCGTGGAAGTTTAACTCACAGTGACCGCTTGTGTCCCACAGTCTGAAATGTTTTGTTTTCATATTGTCCGTAAATCTTAAGAAACTGATGGTTTCTTTTACTTAAACGTGCTTGTAAATTGTTGTTTTATTGTTTTTGTTTTTGTTTTTTTTAATTTTGCGATTATTTTTACGTACACAAATGTACATTTACCTCGGTAACCAATAGTAACGCGCTGGTCCGTCAACAAAAACCGTTCGACTCTCGGTCCGTTTAAATAGCTGTCCGTGGTGAAACAAGTACGCGTTGCTCAGCTCAGCTGTCATGTATCGACTAAACCGGCTGGTAAATTAGCTTAATGTGAGCGTGGAAGAAGTTTAAAGAAACATGG
This sequence comes from Pagrus major, assembly GCF_040436345.1. Classification (NCBI taxonomy): domain Eukaryota; kingdom Metazoa; phylum Chordata; class Actinopteri; order Spariformes; family Sparidae; genus Pagrus; species Pagrus major. The sequence goes on from NC_133222.1 coordinate 10,261,695, forward strand.
GATTATCTGCCTGACATTTAATAGGCAGCGAGGTGGACCGCCACTGCTAACGTTGTGTTAGCTGAGGACAAGTAAATGACACTCTTATCAACGTTAGCAAGAAATTTACGTTCAACGTAACTCCGGGTCCGTCTCGGCTGCATCTGTGCCTCTAGCTGGCTAAACTAGAACAGCCTGTTCTTATCCGATTTAAACATGGACGCGGTTGTAAAGTTCACAAACCAAAGTCAAGGAAGGGACCGTATATTCAGGTGAGTTGTTCAGAGTTCTGTTTTTTCGCCTGTAAGCTGTCGACTTGGTGTTTTATTAGTTGAAACGTGAAGTTAAGTTCCTAGATGAGCGTGGAGCAAAGGCAGACAGTTCTTCAGTGAGTGAATGAACGACAACTTTCTTCCTCCGCCTTCTGTCTTTCTTTATTTCAGGGCTACCCAGTATGCATGTGCACTGTCCATATATTTACTTCGAAACAACTCGGAAAGCAAGGACCTCGTGGCAAAACTCAAAAGTCTTGAAGCCACCATGAGCGCTGGACGAAAATGTGAGTATAACTCTGACTGCAAGTCAGGGAGGGGTCCTGAGGGGGGCTCAGGAGGCCCTACATGAAATGAGGACATCATTAACTTAAAGAAATACACTGGTAAATATGTATTCCTGTTGAGAATGCACTATAAAGGCTGTACAGTGTGTTCAGTTATAAAATTAAATGCCACACTGTGCTTACTATACATATAAGTTCTCACACGGGGCTCTAAATAATCATTACTTTTATTAGGATTGATCCCTTAATTATTATATTGCCGAATTGAGTCTAAAGTGTGAAAAATGCCTCTTAAAATGTCTCTGTGCACAGGATGAAATCTATAGCTATAGCTTGTTTTTAATTTAATAAACTCACGCACACAAAGTAAGTAAAACGGATTAAAGCTGCAAGTACTTTTCTTTAAGAAGATTGAACAGCCCAATGACTTACTTTGATGATTCAAGCTTTCAATTAATTATGAAAACCGATAAATCAGTTGGATATTGGCCTATCATCAGTTTATTATTGACTGTTTCCGTACACTGATGTCCTTTTTGGACAATAAAGCTTATTTTTTAACTGTAAAATATCCTGCCTCCATTACAAATGTGTCTCTAAGTGTTTAATAACAACATGAGGAATCGTTTTTAAAAAAAGTGTCTTTATATATATTTTCTGTGTAAATACTGTATATTTTAGAAGAAAATTGACCAATAAATAGATATGGGAATGGTTTACTCCCTAATGTAGACACTGGCCCCAAGAAACGAGTATCAGTCGGGCTCTGTATTTTGTCTTTTGCCGAATCATTTCACCACTCTCTCCCTGTTTTTAAAAGTTTCGGTTAAAGCTAGTTCTTTTATTTGACTCCTTTTTTATTATTCCATCCCTCCGTTTCTGAATATATATATTATATAACTGTGGTATGTTGCACAATAATCTTCTGAATTCATTCAGGTTCTTTCTGAAATGCCCTCAAAAACCCTGTCTCACTGCTGATTTTCTCTGTAAAGATTCATATCTCCTCATCAAGGTCAGGATTCGATCTTGACTGCCCACTCGTTAAGGCCAACAAGACGGGAGCTGTGTTAAAGCAAATAACAGTTTAAGTTAAACGACTTTCTCCAACTTCCATAAAGTAATTTCTCTTGTCAATAATTCAATAATCTCTAATGTATGAAAACTTTTGGAACAGCCACGATTTTTTGAGGAAATTCAGTTTCTTTGAAAGAACAGAATAAAATACTGTAGAGCTTTTTTATCGACAGTTGTTCCCCAGGTCAAGTACCTCAATCTTCGAAATCAAATCTTATATGCTATTTTTTAAAAATCCATCACAGTTACATATTACGCAGGCAGAAAGTTCACATAGTCATGAAATACAGGGAAAGGTTGTACTAGTTGAACATTTGCATCTAAGCAAATGTCACGGATGGCAATAGTTGTGACATTTTGGATAATGACCGTGAAGTAAGATGTGTATTTTGAGTCACAAACCAAAAATTACACAAGTAGTCTGGTGTAATTAGCGAAATGCAAGACTTTGTTGGGTAACCCTCCATCCTATTACTGCCATACCAGGGTTTAATTCAGGATAGTGGTTAGCAGACGTGGCCAGCCTCCAAGATTCTTTTAATCTTGTCTTGTGTTCACTTTAATTAGTAGATGGTGGCCTGAACAGTAGCAACACTTGTAACTTTCGTGTCAGGTCGTGTTTGTTCGTGCTGTATAAAAGTGCAGTACAAATTGCAGTAAGGTTTTTCTTCTTGGTATCTACGTGCCCTCCACCCACAGGCTAATGGCTGTTTTTGGCTGTGCTGAAGTCTGTAGCTTTTCCTCCACTGTGAGCTGACTGCTGGGATAGACTCTGTGTGGGTGACTGCACCAACTGTGGCTGTAATACTGATGACCTTAAGACTGGCCCTGAGTTATTGATAGATCTACTTCACAAACTTAAAAACTTTTTGAACTTCGACAAGTCGCGGCTTTAATATGAATTCAAATATTCCAGGGACTGACTTGACACGCACTCCACACATGGAAATGAAGGATAAGGTGCTGCCTCAGAGCAGGGTCAGGCATTAAAGACCTGGTCCTGCGTGATGGTGGTGCAGTCGAGCTGTATCGGGGCAGAGGCAGAGCTCTGTTGGTGTATCACTTAATTATCTCTTCCTTAAAGCTGCAGCCACAGGGCTCTCCTGTATCTGTGCCAAGCTTTCCTGGCTTTGGTAATGGGTGTGGAGGAGACATGCAGGTGTCACAATATAAAGGTTAAGTAAATTAGATTTTGGACATTAGTCTCGGTGCAATTATCTATTTATTGCTAATGGATTGAGGGGATCTTTGGCAGAGAATGAAGTCACACTGTGTGTGTGTGTGTGTTGTAATCCAAGCTTCTCTGTTCCTTACTTTGCCTGCCGGCTGGGTCTTGCCACACATGAATATTAGTACGTGTGAGCGATTCTGTGGGACTTATCCATACACATGCGCTGGCTCGGCTTGACTCGGCACGTCAGCCCAGCCCAGCAGGGATTTGCATTTGCATCCCTACAGGGCTTAGGTGCTCAAAGGTGCGTCTTTATCTTGCCACACACTCATCTTGAGTAATTGTCAAAGGAGTGGCTGTAGGTAAATACTCTTCTTCCTGCAGTATTAACAAAGAATAGCTGCTAACAAAGCTTTGCTAATTTGGTGATAAACACAATTCATTTCATGTAAATTCTTCCCAATAAATGTTGTTCAGTTATATTAAATCTTTGGAGCAGCAGTAACTTAACACGACTCTTGTTGAACATGATGAAATGGTAAAATAAAGCAGATTTCTGAAAGTACAAACGGGGACCCAGGAGAGAAACTAAACTTCAAACCACAGAGATTCAGTAATAAGCTACAAAGAACCAAGAGATGAACACACAGAGACTTTTAAAAACGGCTTTCCTTCCGGTTTCCTGCATTTGCCTTGGACTCAAACGTGTGGAAATTCTGTGCACATATTTTCAGGTTGTCAAATAATGACGCTGTTGGTTGACATCCAAAAGTATTTTAACAAGCTGGGAATGCCACTTTGTGCCATCACAGTATGTAAACACACTAAGTGAAAGGAGAGTGTGAGTTATTTCATCAGAAAGAAGAAGAACATACTGTAGTTTGGTTTAAATGAAGCTGAACTCTGTTGTGTTGTCCACAGTGGGCTGCTGCTATGAAATGTTGAGCTGACATTTCATATTAAATTGATTACTGCTCTAATACCCTTTTTCTCCTTCCTCTTTGTCAGTGTTCAGGCTGGGAAACACAATAAATTCCATTGAGGCTGCTAAGCGAACCATGCAACTGTCTGACCGAGTGCTGGGCCTGTGCCTTACTGCCGCCAACATCAACCGCGCCCTCTACTTTATCTGCGACAATGCACTTTGGGCCAGAAGTGTCGGTCTTATCCGCGATATCGACAAGGAACGCTGGAGCCTTAATGCCTCTCGCTGCTACTTCCTCTCGCTGGTTATGCATCTGACCAGAGATGTTTATGTAGTTCTTCAGTTAATGGCACAGAAAGCAAGAGATAAGCACTTTAGACAGAAAATGGATCGACATCTCAGTGAGAATCCTGAAGTAGTCGACGTTGTCGTTCCACAGCTGGATGCTTTTCTCTTTGTGCTGTTGGAGACCCTAAAATCACATCCGGCCGTTGCCTTGGACACTCTGAAGAATATATGTGATCTCTTCATTCCCTTAGACAGGTTGGGTATATACCAGTCAAATGCAGGTGTGGTGGGATTTTGTGGTCTGATATCTTCACTGATTGGGATTCTGACCCTCACACAGCCCGAGTTAAGAATCAAACCGTGATAACGAGGGTAGAAATGAACCGGATAGACCAACTTCAGATAGAAACGTTATCACAACAAGGAGTTTCTAGCTGTAAATGTGGATTAAGGTCAACCTTGTACACAGTGAGGTTAGGTAACACGTCACTGGCACATTTTCTTGCAAGTTCTTGCAAGTTTCTTGGATGACTGGATTTGATTGTTTTGTACCTCCCAACAAAAAGATTGACTGTACTTTTTACATCGTACTTATGAAATAGACAAAAACAATACATTGACTTTGGACCAGACAAAGTTTAAGACCGGGTTTTTAAAAGGGAGCAAATCAAGTTTGTATAGTAACCTTTTGTATTTAGTTGTAATTTAAAAGGTCATAGCGTGTGCATTACTGTCTTCTCTAACGTCACTCATAACACCAGCAGTTTTTTAACTTTTGTACTTATTCTTACTGATGTAAGCTTTTGTATCTGCTTTTGCACCCATCTTTTTGTAAAAGTAAGACCTTCATCTGAGCGGTGCTGCCACTTCATGTCCTTTTGTCTTTCTCTGGTCTCTTTTTTTTGTGATAAAATGCTGCTAAAAGTCTTACCTCCTATGATTCACGTGATGAATCAGTTGATCTTAAAACAAAAGTGCTTCGAGTTTGTTAACTTAAAAAATGTCTAAAAAAAAATGATGGAGTGCGAAGACCACCTACTGTAAATGGTGCTAATATAACTATTTTAATGGAAAAAAGGCACCTTGGATCATGTGTTCACAATTAAATTCTTAATATATTGGCTCAGAATTGTATGTTTGTGTATGTTGTTGTTTTTTTCATCCAAAAAAGTTCACAGGGACGAACTAGAGACCTCCAACTGGTAAATAATAGAACTTAAGTCCTTAAAGCTGCAGGTGCACATGATATGTATTAGTTTCATCCAGCTGAGATGACAAATGTGTTCACTCATGTTTGATGAAAGATTAATAGCCACATAATAAGCATAATGATTTAAAATAGTTCTTTTTAAAAAACCAACGTGTTTGTATTGTAATGATGCGAGTCATTAACTGTCTGAGTGGTGAGCAGATAGAGTAACACTGCCCTCTTTGGGAAACACGACACATTGTTGAATTGAAAAGAGCTTTATTTTTCAATTATACTGAGACAACAATACACTGTTTTTTTTCTGAAAGCTTTTCTCGAGAGGATGACATCGTAATAAAGCATCCGCCATTTAAAAATTGCAAAAATATATTCCATTTCCCTTTCACCATACTTTTGAGTTTTGCTGTGAAAAAAAATGAGAAAAACTAACTATGCAAAGATGAATCCATAAAAGGACAAACACATAAAAAGCAATAAATAAAAGAAATTTGTTCTCCTAGGTAGATTGCAGTCATTTATAATTGGCAAAAAAATGTTTTCATTTCACATTTCCGCTGGGGCACAACAAACCCAACTAAACACGACTAATTTGTAGAAACTGGGCTGGAAACGAAAACACAATCCAGGACGTTCTCTCAAATTCTAACAGTAGATGCATTTTCATCGGTGTCCTGGAAAACCTTCAAATATTCTGAGGGGAAAATGTACTTTGTCACGTCAGTGCTGATACACGTTATACATTTTACAAGGCAATCTGATCGATCTAAAAAAAATGATGAACAAAGCACTTTGAAAAGTGGCAACAGTGTGAAACTACAGATGTGTAAATACTGCTGGCCCAAGTTTTCTTTCACCAGAATACCAATGATAGTAACATGCAGAGGGGATCTGCTCTTGGAATGAAAAAGGCACCTTCAGTAGTTCGCTCCCGCAACAGTAGAAAAACATCACAGTTAGCACTTGAGAAGCCCTTTTCACCGAGGGGCCGCTTACCAAAAACACCACAGAGTAACACGAATGGTACAATTATCTTTATACTGTGATTCAACTGATATTTAACCAAAGGGAGTTTTTTTTACCCATGATGCAATTTGCTTGATTACAATACTTCTTTAGTGGTAAGTGGAAAAGCCCTTAACTTGAATTAGTTCTGGAAATTATTACATTTAAGATCTCAGGGTCTAAATCGTGTTATTTAGACATCCTGCAATCATTAAAAAAAACAATTCAGTACCTTTCTGATGTGAATGGAAAATTGTGTGAAACACAAATAAATAATTTTGTATAACTGAGCAGGCCGTGTGTTCTTCTCTTTGAATACAACTGAACTCAATGATTTGCAGATCCAGTACCAGAACAAAGCACGCTGATCCGGCACATTTGCTCAGCAAAACAAAATGCATATTGACAAAAGATTCATCGATGAGTCCCGCGAAGAGATACAAACAGCCGGAATAATGAAAACATTTGTGTACCGGAGCTTTGTAGCTTTGATGATATTTGTCTGGGCTTACAATTCTCATTTTCCCAATAGTCAGTGCTGATAAATATTCCTTTCTTGGAAACGTTCATATGTGCCAAGACAGAGCAACTGTTGCTAATCCTTCAAACATCCCAGAATACCAAATGTAAAAAAAAAAAAAATTGTACGTTTAACTTACGCAAAAGAGCTGCAGAGTACACGACAATAAGCCCGGTGAGGATTTGCATTGAGAAATCAAGAAGAAGCAAAGCACGTTATTTCGTTTTAGATCTTTGCAGTGATTCATTTGATAGTGGTGCTTGATAGGACGAGACAGTGAATTAAATTCCTTTTACAGTTCATGATTATCCGACAGATTATGAGACAACAAATGAAGCTAAAACAGAAAATGATTAAGACAAAAATAAGACCAAACACGGATGAGACAACTGTTGCACGACAACTATCCAGTATCTGAACTTTCCTTCAAACTAAAAAGACATTTACAGAAATAGTTTGAGAACGCTTCGAACTGTGCAAGAACATTTCAGAACAGGGATCATCTTGGAAATGTCTGAACATACACGTTAAGGCAAATATTAGCTTCATTCTCCCATAAAGACAACAGTTGTGAGCACAGCTACATTGATGCAGAGAAAACTGAAATCTGATCACTACTTCCTACTTCAGGCCACAGCTAATTAAAGTGAAATAAAATTACAGGTTGCGGTTATTCAGATGCACCTGCCTCGGTACAAATAATTCCAGAAAGTCTACAATGAGTCTAGCAGCCTCTAGAGGTCGGCCTGCTCCTTTACACCCAACTCAACCCAAAGCGGTCAGAAGGGAGTGACCGACCCACAGTGCCATCCTCCCCACGCTTCACACACGGGGCTAAAAAATGACACAGTCCAATTTATTAAAGGCATCTCTGTCACATCCAGCACTGAAGTGAATTACTGTTATTCAGCTAAATCCCACCTCAAGACCTAAACCAAAGAAAAGATCATAGAAAATCAAAATGTTTGGATTACCAACATAAATACCCTCTTAGGTTTTAAAACTGCCTGTTGAGTGTTCCATGAAGCAACTTGTCATCATTTATCTACAGCGTAAATAAAAAGAGAGGTGTGATAATGAAAAGGCAGTTCATGGTAGGCTACATGTGGGTGAGATTGACACTAAATGTGCACAAGCACTGTCTTGAAACCAGCGTTATGGTGCCGGTGGGAAAGGGGGTTGTGGCATTCCAACATTTCTCAGAAATGAAACAGGACGTTAGCAGAAAGCTAGCGGGTTAAATTCCTTATGATCAAAGCTCAAAGAAGCTGGTCTCCACCACAGATTCAGTGGCATGATGTCAAACAACTCTGAATGTTGTGTTTTAAATGTCACGTCATCTTTATAGTGATACTTTGAGATAAAGCTTTGAAGTAGGGGTGTCACGATTCTTCATGATCCGATCTGACCTTCGACCTTTAAGGTCACAATTTGATTCAGTTTCCGATTTACACTTCTGTTAGCGTCCCAATATTGAGGGAAATTATAATAAAACTTTTCCAACTAGAAAATACCTTCTGTTTTTATTCCTTTAAGGGTCATTGTAACTGCTAATTATTATAATAACTGTGTAATACAGTTTACCCCCATACCGTGAAGCAGTGATATTTTCTGACATGGTGATCACGGCTAACTGAACTAACTAGCCTACAGCAGCTACATATAGCAGCAGCTAGCAGTTATGCTACCAATATGCTGCCCCCTAACTGTTTTCAGTATGAATCCGACAGGTGGCCAACTCTTACATATTGCACCTTTAAAATGTAATAACACAGTTTCACCAGTCAGCTGGGAACAAAATGATGAGTCACTAGTTGGAAGAAGGGTCTTTAACTGCAAAACCCCCACACTTTTTGCAGCGTGTGCTTTTGATTTCGATAATTGAAACTGAAAACTCATTTCAAGCTCATTTCGATTTATTTTCCACACGGTATTGAAAATCGTGACACCCCTACTCCTGCAGAAATACAGGTTTTGTATGGATGATAAAATGTGTTTGCAGGTGGTCGGCCAGTCTTCATGGCACGACCATGAACATTCATTAATACTGTAATTAATGAATAACTGATGTGGTTGAATGTATTCTCTCATTGCTTGACTTTCTATCAGCAAACAGCAAATAAACAAATTCCTCTGTGTGTTAAATATAAAGACTTTAGTAGCATTTATTTTCCCCTACGATTGATTGTACCATCAATTTAATACTTTTTTTTATAAATCAACTTCTTTTTAGTTCTGATAAGATAAAGAATAGAATAAAAAAATGCAATTAAGCAGGAAGGATCACATCTGTTTTGCATTTCAGAAAACCCCCCCACAGATTTTGGCTTTCACTTTGTCATCTGACCATTTTACAGCAGAACAAAATCCAGCCATTACAGCGATGCTCGTCGTCAAAAGCCATAACGTTGAAGGGCCAACGTTTGATCACGAGTCGGTGGTCTCAGCCCACTTTTGAAAAATAACCTCGCTCCTCGATTCCACTGACACTCGGAGGAGTAAAGTGAATAGTGTCTCCGCGACTTCAGGACCCGGCTGGGCAGTCTTTGTGTCCGTCAGGAGTCTTTTGGTCCAGTCGTATCACACCCTGCTGAGGGCGGAGGCCAGTTACTAGGAGAGTTCCTGTGCTCGGTCGTAATCTGTGATCAGGCCTTTGATATGCGACAGTTTCTGATGGAGGTACTCGCATCGCTTCTTCTCTTCCCGATACCCAGGGAACTTCTGAAAAGAAAAAAACAAGAGAGCATCAGTGCGCTGTCGGTAATGCACATCAAAATCCAACATTATGCAGAAACTGTTGGTCAAATTGGGATTCTTATGGTTGTTTTTCGCTTTGGACTACAGCCAGACCGTTAGCGGTAGCCATGTTGCTAATGCTTTCTTAACAACAGCGGGGCCAAAAGTAATCCTAACAATAATCTAAATATCTATCTGTTTTATTGTCATCAAAATGTATGTTATGATTATGATCTATTCCCTGGAGAGGGCCCCCTTCTCTGCTGCTCTTCCTAAGTTTCTTCCATTCTCCCAAGTGAGATTGTAAAGCCCCTTGAGGCAAACTGTGGTTTATAATATCATAATACTGGGCTATATAAATAAAAAAAATTACTTAACTTGACAATCAAAGCCAGGCCAGAAAATAAAGAAGGATTGGTTGTCATGAAGTTGGATAGCAGATGTCTTGCTGAAGCATAATAGTCCCTGACTAACACGGGAGGTTGTCCAGGAAGACATGACATGATAAATTTGATTGCAGGTGATGTAAAACTGCTTTAACAGATGATTTTCCCCCTGGACAGCAACATGCATATAAAACTTGTCTGACGCAGAATTTTCCGAGCAACCGATGAACTGTAAAAATTTGTTATGCCAAATTACTCATGGCAATAACATGGAAAAGGGGAAGTTGTCCAATCTCTCAGTGAATTGGCAAGCCAAGAAGCACATCACACTGATAAGGTGAACAGAAAATTTACATAACTGAAAGTTTTACTTTGTTTTTGAAGGTTTAGTTGATTTTAGTGGATGCTTCAAGCAAGAAAACCTCTTTTAAATGTGTAAATTATCTTAAATTCCTTGCATGTGCCTTTTGATAATGAATATATTCTTGCATGAGGCCCAGTGTATCGTGCTACATGAAGTGAGGTCAACTTTAAATAATCCTTACTTTCTTATATTTCCGGTACTTTTGTAGTATTTGGTCCTCCATAAGCTGAAAAGATTACAAAAGGGAAATACTGTTAGGATGGGTCTGATCTGTTCAGTGTTTCAGCAGAATCAGAGCAGTTAAAGGCTCCTGGATCAGAGCAGTACCTTGTACTCTTGTGTTCCCGGCGAGAGGGTGTTGATCTTTGAGCCCAACTGAACAAACATCTCTGTGATAGCCCCGATCCGGTCATGAAGAGCTCTGTATTCATCGTACTCGGCACAGAAGTCGTCCTTGTACTGTTGACGCTGCTCCAGTGCTGTTATGGTGCTGTATTTTCTGAGAAAAAAAAAAAGAAACCCAACGTTTTGAAGGCTGATATTTGAAAGCAGAAATGATCTCTTGAAGTTGTTTTTCCCCAATCCTCCCAGCAGATGGCACTGCAGAACAGTGGAGTGAGAGGCCTGACACGTCACTGATTTAAGAGCATGATGTGTTGACCAGATGTATAAATGTAAGCCATTCTCAGTGAAAGCTGTGTGACAGCTCATTTACACATGTGTTTTACTTCCCTCTATTTATGTGAATGTTTTGAAGCTGAACCCTTCTGGGACGAGTCCGTTTCTTTTCTCAACAACACTCGGTTAGACAATGTAACCTAAACCCCTCGGTGACAGATGACATCAACAGCGACTTGTGTGGACCCACTGATGTTGTGACAATTATTTGGATTTCACTCGTGAATCACAAATCCCCTCTGAATCTGGGATTATAACATACAGCACAGTCAGGGACGCAGTGTGTATTTATCTTACATTAAATAGTCAGGAAGTTCCTCTGCTGAGGTTCGATTGACAGGTGTTTTCTCTCCCTCATGGGCTGCAGATAGGAAAAACACACACACGCACATGCAGTGAAAAAAAAGGTTAAAGCAATCTGCCAATGCAAATGCGATAATGTGCCCATCATATCAAGGCTGATGGAATCATTTATCGCTGCCTCCGATAACAGATCTGATCCAAGGCAAGCAGTCACGTCAGCAGCTCAGAGTGGGAGGCAATGCTGCCTGCTGACTCGCTCGACCGTAGGTCACCCAGCTGTTTCGCAGTCAATCATCAACAGACTCGAGCGAGGGGTGAGGACTGGAGGGCGGAGAGAAAGTGTTGCAGTCCTAACAACACTCACTGCTCTTTCAAATGAAAATACATGAATTTCTCCTTGTGGGCTTCCAGCAGCAGCTATAACTACATTTTTTGAGTTATGCTTTGTTAAATAAAAGAGGATAACGTCCTGGCTCGGACAAATAATCTAAAACAGATTCATGACAACACAATGGGATACATGAAGTGTGGCAGAACCTTAGAGAGAAGACAGTTTAACAGTTTTATTGCCTTTTTACCTTTGAGATTTTCTTGGTTCTGCTTCAGGTCTGGACTGGTCTCGATCCAGTCGGGTTTTAAGCGCTCTCGTTCCTTGTCTTTGTGCTTTTTGGACCTCTTCTTTTTATGTTGGCCATTGGTGAACTGTTGGTCAGTGCAAATGGATGTGTTGGTGTGTGGGAGCTTGGAGCTGGGTGGAGTAGGGGCCGGCTCTGTCCTCTCCACTTTAGGAGTTGTAGAAGTCCCGCTGAGTTTGTGCGGCGAGTACAGACGATGTGGACTCCCCTGGTGATGATTGTTGGTTTTGTCAAACTCCAGTTTGATCTGCACGCCAGAGTTTCCATGACTGGACGAGCTACGAGTCCCATTTGTGCCATAGTCTCCATAAGAGGGCGACTGCAGAGGCAAACACTGGTCTAATAGTCTTTGTTTTTTGGGTGTCTGAACGTTGGATGGGTCTGAGGGCAGTGGGCGTTTCTAGGATGGAAAAAAAGAATATAGTAAATTATTTGGTTTAACTTTGACATATTAAACTTCCATGGGCTGTGCCAAAGAGCCTGTAGCATGTGCAAGTATTTACTTTAAAGGGGTAGTTTGACATTTTCGGAAATATGTTATTTGCTGAGAGTTAGATTCTCCATTCTCATATTTGCACAGTAAATATGAAGCTATCGCCAGCAGCCATTTAGCTTAGCTCAGCATTAACACAGGAATCAAAAAGCTGCAGCTAGCCTTCCTCTGTCCACCGGTAACAACAGCTCACATGTTGACATGTTTTATCTAGTTTGTATGATCCAAGGTTTTTTAAAATTAACATTTTTTCCTCTGTGAGTTAAAAGTGCCTTTTAACTATGTAGGAGCACTCATTATTTCCGCTAAGGAGGTTATGTTTTCACCCAGTTTGTTTGTTTGTCACCAGGATTACACAAAAACTACTAGACGGATTTACAAGAAACTTGGATGGAGGATGGGTAGCAGCCCAGAATAGACCCCTTTAACTTTTGTTGTGGATCCGGATAAACAGACAGATCTAGTAGTATTTTTTCTCACTTTCTTTTTAGGTGGCTGGTATCTATGAGTGCGTACAAGAGGGGACTTGTTGGGCCTTGGTGGAGGTTTGTGCTCTACTGAGTTTCATAATCTGAGCATTTTTTTTTGCGCAGGAAGTGGCCGGGAATCTCTGGGCACCACATAATTAGATTTGATATTGACTCAGAGGGCTATGATGCGGTAATAAAAAGATAATCAAAGCATCCTGGTGAATTAAAATACTAGATTTTTTACTATTACTACTATTTGTGATGACCATAATTAAAATAAATAGATGAATATAATTTCATCTTCTCTGCTTTGGCTCAGCCTTCCCCACCAAAACCGAAGAAGCAGCCTAGCTAGCTTTATAGCCAGGTCTTATAACATTTATACAGGAAATCATAATGTCTTCTCTTCATCAAGATATAAACTTTCATGAGAGACTCGCAATGCATCTAGGAATCGATTGTTTCCCCCACCCTTAGAAGTCAGTCAGTTATGGGAACTTGGGATCTTACCATTATGCATCTTAAAAATCCAATAAAACACAACTTGTGTTTGCTTTTGTCCTGTGGCCGACCATAAAGTTTAAGTTTTGGCCCACAGGAAGAAAGTCAAGTCAAAACAGTTAAGATTTTACTACCAGTTGTGTGCCAGAGGAGTTCTTGACAGGGACCAGTACGTTTATTGAGTCTCTGTTAGTCTCTGCTAGTTGTTGACAACTTCAGAATCAGTGTACCGTGAAACCTTTTAAACTAAACTAAACCTAACCAGCTCCAGCTACTCTACAAACAGTATATACCGCAGAAGACATTAGAGTGCTGTCTATCTTTTAAGAATGTGAATAAGCATTTTCCAAAAACTTCATTCCTTTCCTTTAATTAAGTTTATACTCAGAAGCTACTCACTGTTATGACAAAACATACAGCAGAAATATCATAATTCCAGTAAAGAGGACATACCCTGTCTGTTTTTTTCTGAAGAAAGAGGAAGTGGAGGAAAATAGAATTCCCTGAAGGTGAATAATTACCGTGGAGAGATTCTTGGCAGGACTGAGTTGTGAAGGAGAGTCCCCGGGAGTTTTGTGGAATGAATGGTTGGACTGGGGACTCTTCAACTGGCTACTGTGGATTGGCTGAAGTTTCCTGAAAGAAAGATGGAAGAACACAGCACCTTCAGTCGGACAGTAACTGCGAGGTAAATGGCCCGAAAAGCCAAACAGGAAGAGGCCATATGTAGGTCATAAAGCGTTCAGTGGCAGATTTAAGAGCAAGTGGATGAGCAATTATCATTTATTATGACACGCAGAGAGAAAGATGGAGGTGGCAGAGGAAATAATCACTGACATTAAAAAACTGTCGGTCTTTTTTTACTTCAATCAAAGCTTTTTGCATGTTTATGTGGAACTTTTTGTGTCTCTGGTGATGCAGTCTACAGGAGGCAACCACAAAGACTAAACAGAGTCCAGTGAGCAGAACAATAGCAGCAGATTTCACCTCCTGTAGGACCAAACCCTCTTCTCTGTTAATCTGCTTCCTACAGCTCCTTCCTCAAACAGACGCCACAACAAGTCACACCCCCCCAAGAGGATTCATGCAACCCTCCTTAATCACATGGTCAATGTGTGTGTGCAGTTCAGACACATTAAACATTAACATACTAATGTCTTAATAATGGTAAATAAGAAGAACCTACTCCGAGAAATGAATAAACTAGAGGAAACAAATCTGGAGTTTGCAGTGTTTACAGGCTATCGCAGTTTTATCACACTTGGCAAAGAATTTGATGACTACAATTGTGAGCTTTTTACACTTAGCAGGGGTGGTGAACAGGGGGGGGGTTGTGCAATCAGCCAACATGACTTGCGCTTTTTCCAAAATGCTCATGAAGCACATGGCCCGCATGTTTACTGGCAGGCAAAAACGTACGAGGGGAGGAAGCTCGCCCTGAAAAGCTCAGCCTTGCTCTTCCATGCTAATGCCATTTGGCAACTCGGTGCATGGAATATTTTCCTCTTCTTTGATGTGTCCATTAAGAGATTCATCAGTGCAGAGAAATAGTCATTTAGAAGCTCCCCTTTTCAGCGTGATCACAGCAGACTTCTACATTAATTCAGGGGCCTTTCTGTATCAACGCCAGCACTGTCAAAACGCATCCATCCTGTAGTCTTTCCTGCATTATCTACGCAAACGGGCCTCTTAAGGTCTGAAAGAACTTTAAAGCAACAGTTTGACAATTTGGGAAATGTGCTATTTGCTTTCCTGCCTTGACGGAGATGAAAAGATGAATTCCGCTCTCGTGTTTGTACGGTAAATGAAGAGCTACAGCCTGAGGATGATTAGCTTAGCTTAGCACAAAGACTGAAATCAAGGGGAAAAGCTAGCCTGACTCCAAAGGTAACAAATACCTCTACCAACACCTCTAAAACTTGGTTTTTGTATGGATTAAACAAACAGGATTTGACATATTAATTAGTGATCTGTAGAGGTGCTGGTAGGTGGAATAACTATTACTACCTGTGTCCAGTCTTTATTGCTAAACTAAGCTCAATGGCTCCTGATGATAGCTCATCGCTTTAAAAAAAGTAAACAATATTTTTTGATAATGTCAGTTGTGGTTTGTAAACTACTTGAATGCAGCTACACTGACCCCAAGAAAAAATTCCCTAAGGGGACAATAAAGTACATTGCATATCGAATCGTATCGTATCGTATCGTATCGTATCGTACCGTATCGTATCGTAACGCATCGTATCGTAACGTAACGTAACGTAACGTAACGTAACGTAACGTATCGTATCGTATCGTATCGTAACGTAACGTATCGTATCGTATCGTATCGTATCGTATCGTAACGTATCGTAACGTATCATTCTCTTTAACAAAGAAGTTGTCAGACACATCTTAGCCCGTCAATGGCAAAATCAAGCACCTTTAGTCAACGTACTTCAATGATTGCATTTGCTGTCAAGGATCATGCTGCAGTCATTGTTGCTTTTTTTTTTGAGACTCAGCCCAGGTTTAAAAATACCATTATTTTTGCTTTAACACCCACCTGATCAGGAGCCTATGGATGAGTTGCTTCTCCTCTTCTAGATATCCAGGCCAGTCTCTGTGCACATGTCTGTAGAGCTCATCCTTCAGAGAGTAACTGTGGTCTTTAGGGTTTAGTTTACCAACCTGAAAAACAGACAGTTCCTCATGTAAATAAATCAACAGACAGAGGACAGATTATAACAGGAAAACAACTCCACCTTATATTTAAATAAAACAAGACCTTTCTTCAGTGGGTCTATATTGTTTCTGCAGTAAACAGTTTAACCCTGCCCTTATACGACTTAATCCTGCTGATACAAATCTAGGCAAACCAACCACTTTCAATTCTGAAAGTAGTCAGATCCCAGCTGGAGACACCCCACCCCTCTCCTGTCAAAACACAATCTTCTCCTCCAAAGATAATTAAAGCACAGCCCTAATTACAGCTACCAGCAGCGGCACAGGCTCCACTTGATGACTACAGTGGGACACTCAAACACTGTGAACACAGGAAATATGCCTGAAATAAACTTACTGACAGCACCTTTTTTAGAGCTCAGTGTTATAGCTGTGCAGCGATTGTCTGTTCATTAGTATCATTAGACAAACAAGTTGGGGGATAATTTAGGTTTTTAGTTTAAATCCTCTAAAATCAGCTATAACATTAACATTGTTTGTATTTTCTTCTCCTTGTTGCATCTTTCACCATCAGTCGACAATGTGCCAGATGTCTTACCTCATCCAATACTGAGGTCAGGTCAGCCTTGTCCTTTGGACTGGCCCGCTCCCTCTCCAACCACAGTAGCAGCTCAGGTTTCCTGTAGGGCTTTAAGGCCAATAGATGAATGATGCGATCCCTCAAGGGCCGGTGAGCCACAGGGCTGGCAACCAGGCTCCTCTTGTTGCTGGGGGAGTGCTTGTTGCTGCTATCCGAGCCTGATACCAGAGCCTGCTTCCTCTGGACCTTCACGTACTTACCTAAGATCAAAACAAAGGGACACACAGCAGAGTTTCAACGTGACGTTTCTTCGGTCAATTGAATCAAAAAGTTATCGCAGCAGAAATCTAAATCTGTGTCTGAATGGCCATTCAATCGCACAAAACTAGAGAGGAGCAAGGAGATTATAACTGATCTGATAACGGCATTCACATACGTTGACAGTATCATGTAATAGCACAGCCAACGTATCATCCCTAATCCAGTCCTCGGGCCAGTTATACAAATCACACCCTAAGTTTGAAAGAGAGGCCAGCACACAAGAGACAACCTCATACATTTGATCTTCATTATCTCTCCATTGTCAAGCAATCTGCTTTATGCACACTCAACCGATACAGTATGTGCAGTATATTCAGCCCAATCTGAAAGGCAATGTACACACATAAAACAGAAAAAGTGGAAAACAGTGAAAGGGGTTTGAGAGTAGGGTCAGCCTACTGCTGAGTAAACAGAGGAGCATGGAAACTGAAGTGACTAACACAGAGAGGCCCTTTCTTCCTGTTGCAGTACTAATTCAGTTGGACCCGGTCAGGCAGTGCTTATAGATATCTGCAGACCGTAATCTCATTACAACATTAAGCCATACTTTGGAGGTTTCTATAGGTCAAAGGCTAACGGTGCTTCCAAAGGGACAACATGGTAGAAGTATCATGTGTGTTCAGGATGTCTTTAAAGGACAGTGATCCTGTGCAAACTGAAGATGTTTACACGTTCGATAGTTTAGAAATATGTAATATTCACAGCAGCGTTCCTTGTAAGATGCGGTCACTTTAAATCTACCATGCAAAACACAACAGTCTTGCAGGAACTTGTTTCAACAATTACCCTAAACCAGGCCATGAAGATTTTAGGCAAATATCCTTCTCACACTGAAACAACCTGCACTGCCACTTTTCAGACAAGCAGCGACTAGACGCCTTGTTTGACGGTAATAAATTAAAGACGCTCGAGGGAAGTTTTCAAAGACTCGCATGCCAGTTTCCCCGTAGTGACAGTGATGTATCAGTTGGGATAACTGACGTTCTTTACAGTGTTGTGGGCGTATTTATGAGCAATGACCAGACACTAAAAATAAACTAAATCAAGATCAAAATCATTATAAATGCTCAAGAGGGCAAATCATGACTTCGAAACGTATTGAATTTATTTTAAAAAATGCTTTTCCAAGGTGCGCACAAATTTCCGCTGCCTATTTGTCAGTGTCTTCTTTTCCCTGAACTTCAAATCATACATTATTATGTGAACTCTGGACATTTTTCTACTCTGAAACCTGTAATTGCGAGTTGGTATACGGACATTCTTTCTGATGAGTGTAGCATTACTGTACCATAAAAAGACAGTCAGTCACCACTAAACAGCTGTGTGCTCTCCACTGCATATGGCACATACATTGATCCATAACTCATTTCTCTTTCTGGCGTCCACGAGAAGAGAAGTAAAGTTATGAGATATTCTGTAACTGCATGTTTCTAACAAGAATCTCTTTATTAGACGCGTACATGTGCCCGACATGTTACATTTAGTTTGTAAAAAAGCCTCTGAGAGACTGTTTCTGCAGCGAAGCGTGACACATAATGTTTAGGAGCCAGTTTGAACAACCGGCTTCCTCAGCAATTACCCTAAATATCATGTTGTAACTTTCGTCTTCACAGTGCCTTTCCATTCATAAAACATAATCTAGACAAGCAGTTAAATTCACACAGGTCCTCATAATGTCACGAGGCCTCAAGGCTAGATCATTTATAAAGTTGAAGCACGGTCAATTTAATCGACAATTACTCTAAAGCCATGGCAGCGAGGCAGTGACTAAGTAAATTAATTGCAAAAAAGGAGATCCTTCATGTTAGGCCCAGATCACTCCAGGTTAAGAGTGACCTCTTCTTCAGATGATGTGTTTTATCAAATGGAAATAAATTAAATTCCAGTTAGTGTAATTACATTTTAGGCAAAACTTCATCAGCATGAGACTTGTTAGCACATACTTCTGGCAAACTCAATCACATTAATGGTGCTGGCAGGCGAGTTGGCACTCTGCCTGAGCAATCTGGTCAAAATGAAAGGAAAATTACAAGAAAGAGCGGCATCCCTCTCGCATGAATAATTGCAACGCAGCACTTTGATCAATTATGTGATAACTTCCACACCATATGGCAATTATCAGCAGGATGAAATGGTGAGAAGCGATGGTTTAGAAGCTTTCCGGGAACATGAAAACTCTCCGGTTATCTGTCCTTGATCCCTACGTGCTTGAATGCTGCCACGACGCAGGCTGGAAGATACAACAGAATGTGGATACAGCTATTAGGCAAAAGCTTACTTGGCCCCGGCTTGATCTCAATCGCTGAGCGGCTCCAGATGTCCTTCTCCACCTGAGACATGCGCTCCCGGGTCGTCTGGTACGAGTCATCCGTCGCACAAACTGTGATCTTGTCCTGAATGCTGCCCTGGCCCTCCAGGTGATCCCTGCCCTCCCTTTGAGAAAGAGAAACAAGAAGAGAGAGAAGATTTAAGGGTTTAAGCTTACAAATTCTCTGGCTCGGCTCAATTAACTGGCAGTCTGTCAAACACAAGTATTAGAGATTCTTGCTGTCATACAAACTGGTTCTTTGACTTATCCGCATGCATTTCTACTCCTGTGTTAAAAAGCATCAGTTTTAAAGACTAAAAGACTTAAGTACAAATAAAGCAGCTCTAATCTAAAGCTTTAATCAACCCTTTGACCCTGCATAACCTCAAACACTACCTCTCTGTTCTCACTTATTACTGGTCACACCTTTGAGGTCAGTTGCGTCAGGACGGCCTTCGGGTGTTATTGTCGTCTTGTTTGAACGCAGCCTGACAGCGGTACCGACTGTTGTTGTAGGACTGAAGAGAGAGGCCACTGTTCGGTAAGGCCCTGCAGGCTCACTCTGACACTAAATTTACTACGAATTCCATTTGTGGTCGAGTGTGGAAAGAGTTATGTGTGCTGCTTACCCTGAGACATACTGGTGAATGCAGTCGAAGCTGGACTGAGGTTTGTCTTTGCTGTCACTCGACAGGTAGAACGTGAAGACTCTGAATCCATCAGGGGATTCGGGGGTCGGCGCCGGGATCTTTACGTACTATAAAGACAAATAAGAAAACAAAAAACTATCAGTATCAAATCATTCAAAAACATCTTCAAAAGTATCTTTCAAAGAAAAGTAGACATTTATAACAAAAGGTACAAATCACTGACTCATGATTGACTGACCAGTGGCTCGTGATGGTTTAATGCATGAATTAATGAAGGATGTACCGAGATTTCCTGTCATCTGATATGCCCCGGGTCCGCTGAATTTTGGTTACATAAAAGTGTTATGTGGTGTGCGAGCTGGGAGAGACGCCTTCCTAACCAGAGGCCACTGTTCGAGACGGCGCTTCAACACTGGTAAGCCTGAAATCACTGGATATTTTTAGCAAGACATCGGGACATTTTTCCGTCGTGTTCATGGCGACAGAACCAGGTAAGCCGAAACATTATCTTTCTCAAACTCTAACCAAGTGATTTTCGTGCCAAAGCCTTAACCAGACCCGAAGCACAGCGTTGTCAACATAAAACTGAAGATAAATAAACATTTCTTCTGGCGATGGGGTTGTTCAGAGATGCAAAGCAAACACATGGGTCTGAAAGTTGAAGTTTTATGTGACTGGAATCGTTTATGAAACAGGTTATTCAGTAGTAAATGAATTAATGATATAATAGGTGTGAACTAATCACATAAAGTCACAGTTGATGAAGTTAATGGTAAGCAACAGGTATTCAGGTATTTAAAAGCCAAGTTTATTTTGAGCCTTCCACAGTTACAATCCTCTGTAGCACACTCCGACATGCTCGAGTGTTTCGGCTAGCATTGCTAATGTGAGTGGTGAGTTATGCAATAAGCAGTTTTATCTCTCCCAGATGCAGCCTGATCTGATTTAATATAATCTGAAAGTGGAAAAACACAGGATAAAGTAAAACAACAAAAGCAGCTTTTTTTTTCTTTTTTTAAATCGAAAGCGATTGGAGCAATCTTTGAGTCGCTGTTTTTGTGACCTAAATAATCTCCCACTTGGGCCAACAACAGAGGCCACACGGTACCTCCCAGGTCAGAGGATGATGACCTGCAGCCAGTCATGGGAGGAGCCTTGTCTGAAAGGCGAAACACAACAATAGTACAGCGGACAGCTTTCTCACTTAGATGATAACCTCTTCTGTCACAGACTGTCCACGCAGCACACAAGCCAGCGGGGTGAGGTCTATCTCTGTCAGAGACCTGTTACATAAAATGACCCAAAAACCCACTTCCTCTAAAAGGACAGTTCAACATAGAAAGTCATTAACCAACAGGTAATATGACCTTTAAAACACATTTGGCAGCGGCTCTCTTCTGCACCGCCTGCAGCTGTGTTTCAGCCTGAAAATGGCCAGTTTAGTGCTTTTGTTGATTGAATGTCCTAGATTCAACAGGAGCCAGATGATTGCCAACCATCCTTCACAAGCATGAATACGTGCTTACTGATGAGTTGCACTTTATGTGAGATGGCTGCAACAGCTCAAATATTTCCTCTCCTGCACTCCTTTTTGTAGCAGACCTCGTGGTACCACCTCAGGCCAAAGCACACAGGCGCTTTTTTAACTGCAGGTCTCAAGAAAAACAAACGTCAGTCAGCTGGACTTGAAGCTGCCTCTTTAGTTATCAGTCGCAAGTGATTGATTATAAGCTGACTGGCTGCGAGCACAGTGTCCCTGGCAGATGTGGCAGGCAGGACTATAGCTGTCACAAATGCCCAGTCATGCAGCAAAGCCATAAGCAGTTTTTTTTTTTTTTTTTTTGCAGCACGGAGCCAATGAACAGCTCCTCTCCCCGACACCCCTCCTCCTCTTCTAAAACCCAACGCATGCCATTCACCCTACCCCCATCAGCCTCCAGCTTTCCCTCATGTGCACAAGCCCACCCATGTCAACACAAAAACGCAAAGCAGCCCACAAGGCCATGGACACTTGAGACACACAGCTGACCATTAATTCTGACCTATTTATGTCTGATCGTTCACATGAAGTGGTAAAGCGCAGCCCTGCATATGTCCGCTTTGGGTTTTTTTTTACGCTAATTAAGGACGATCAACCAAAAAAGCATCAAAGTGAGCGGGGACAAGAGGCGAGCTGTGTCCTCAGGACCTATTACTTTAAGAGAGTAAAGTAGTAGCCGCCTTGACCAAAATTAGAAGCAACAAGTCACTAAAACTGGGTCATTGAAGTAAAGGGAAGCATGCAGAAGAACTGCGCTTGAATTTGTTTTCAAAAATAAGAGCGCTGCGGAAAACAAAAGCCAGCCCGTGATAAGATGAGAGCGCACATTTACGCATTTAGCATCGCAATAGTGCCACCACGTCGCCTCTTTCAGTCGATGGCAGCAGTATGAGCCCCCTCCAGCCATGCATTAGATTTGCCTGTCACCCCCATCCATGCCACCGTGCACACTTCACATTCTAATTCTAATCAATGTCACTCAGGTCAGACTGTTCAGAGGTTGCCCCCGTTTTATTCACAGCTTCCTTCTCAAGCTTCATAACCATATGTCATTTAACCCATTAGTTCCCAGTTCCTGACTCGTAAAGCAGAGCCTGTCTGGACTTAACCCTGAATGTGCAGCAGGGAACAAAAAAACAAGACGTTGCTTATATGCTTTCCTAAATAGAGTTAGTTTAAGGGGCTCTGTGTAACAATTTGTTGCAATTTATATGTATAAATCACTTTTTTATTGGCTGTATGAGAGCGGATTGTAACGCGACATGAAATATGAGACCTTCCCCGTTCATGGATGATTGGTTTAAGTTGTTTAATGCTGTTGGACTGTGGATTCCTTTGTGAGGAACTCACTTTAAAAGTCTAACCCCCTCTGGTCACAACAAATACAGTCCGGTATATCGCCAGAGTAGTCCCTAACTATTGCCAATTGTAGCTGCTGTTAGCCAGTTAGCTCAGTTAGCCATGCTGCTAGTGGTCCAGGCCTCCCTACTCTGCTCAGAGTCTGCTGTTATTACTGCCCTATGCTTTCTATTTTTAGCGCTTCAGGAAATAACATGTTGACAATCGTGTTACCTGGTCAGACGAAGACATTTTCACCGCATACCAAAAACAAGAAGAACCAACTCAACAACTTTGCTGTAGTCTTAACAACCAGACGTTTACAGATGGCGTCTATAGCAAACATTAATCATCATAGCCAATTTTATGCAAAGTGGCCTTTTTCATCATCATCTCACCCAGACTGATGAAATTAACTTGAGGTCTTTCAGGGACACCACTTGACCCAACAGGTTTGTGGTCCTGAAGTTGCTGTCAGTCAAGTAGGAGGTGTAGATTTACATAGAGACGCTGAGTCACAGACCTCTCCATATGGAGATTTGGTCCTATCCCCTGAGGCCGTGTATGTGTGTGTGTGTGTGTGTGTGTGTGTGTGTGTATTGTCGTTTTGTCTTTTTTTAGGCGGAGGAAGCCCCACACTCCCACCGGGCACATGATGCAGGGAGTTTGGTCAAATATTTAGCTGACGGTTTAGGCCCCGTGTCAACAGAGTGGAGCGATTATCAGTCAGAATTTGTGGAGTCACCATGTACAATAACAAACGAACGAGCAAAAATAAATACAAAGATACTGAATCATCTCTGTAAATGTGAGCAACGTGGTTAATGAGTCACAATATGTACAAATAGGAAAAACAAGTTCTCAAATTGGCAAACAGAGTTCATATAAAAATACAACTGCAGTGCTCTCAGGTCAAGGACTAGTGAGTCTATGAGATGTATTTCTGTAAAGACTGTGACAGCAATTAAAACAAACTTTATCTCATTTCTGCCGCAAGGGATATTTTAATACATACAATAACAAAAGACAGAGTTTGATAACATTATGAGGTAGTGTGGGATCATGGGAGTTTTTGTCTTTTTATTAAACCAGCCGTTAGCAATATTTTTTGTGTTGTACAGTGTTAAATAGCTCTGTATTCCAACAGTAATCACTGTTATAGTGTGTTTGGGTGGTAACCCATGTCTCTCCTCCTGCTCATGCAGCAAAAGAGAATATACATTTTCTGGTATCCTTGCCCGCTTTATTCAATCAGGACAGAGGACTCCATAAAGAGGCGGTCCTGTCTGCTCATAAACGTGTAGAGAGCAGGATCCTTCTGCTTGTTGTGCTATGTCTGGTGATTAGGTGGTGATGTAGAGATGAGGGAGGGGACTGCTAATGGCAAAACGGACAGTTAGCTAAAACAACGCTTACAGCAGCTTTAAAGAAACCAACATTGTTGTTGAGTATCTTTATGACATGACCGGTTCACGGACGATGTAACGTATAAGTTTTCTTCACGTTACATGTAGTCACGTTTATTCACGTTATGCCATTTAATTATAATGATATAGCTGCAAGTATTGTTAGCCAACCCAACGGTAACTAGCAAGCTACTTGGCAGACTTCCTTTCTCTGAAGAAATTTGACAGGGCCAAATTTACTTTCAATAAAAATGTTATATGAGTTTGAACATAACATGGTTGTAGTCATTTTTTGACATTTTAATGTGGAAATGTTACATATTATTCCTTTAAGTGCTGATGATTGTATGGCACATATACTGCTCTGGTACTCTGGGGCAGAAATGAGACATATCTTATTATCAATAAGCTGAATGCTGCTGTAAAGAAATATTCTCAAAACATCGGTTTTGCTCAAGCTCTTTTTTATTTCAGAATAATGTGTCACTGTAATTATTAAGATATCCGTCTTTTTATTCAAATTCAAATGTTTTCTGATGTATAATTTTCTCCTCCCGCAGTGGCAGTTATTAAATCAGCAGTATTTGTCCACATCAGAACGAGGGAAAGAATTAATTTAATTGCTCACGCTCCGTATTATTCTAATGATGATTGCGTGAGTCCTTAATCTGATGCTTAATTAATCAGAGAAAAGCTTAATGTGGTATTATTGTCATTAGAGGGTCCTATTAACATGGGTCAGTTTAATAAAATTCAACAGCTTCACAGAAGCAGTGAGAGCCGCGTGCTGTTATGCCGCACGTCACGACGATACGAGTCAAGTTTAGCCATTGGACAGTTAGTTAGAGCAACCAAATGGCATCAGAACGACAATCCTTAGCACCTTGTCAGTGCAGCCCCCCATGGAGCGGACAGGCTGATACAATAACTGCCTCTGTGGCCACGACCCAGCCACATCTGCTACTCCAGGGCCTGTGTGTTTGGAGATGTCAAATACTTTCAAGCTGTTATAAGGTGTGAACTGGACTGGAACAGAAAATCTTGGCAGGGGGCTCAGCAGTTGAGCGAGGACAAAGGACACCGTTGGTGATGTCCTTGTTAAACTTCATCTTTGACTCCCCGAGCATGTTTGAACTGCTCATCTTTGATGGGGTTAAACAGAGTTCTTAACCCTGCCATTTGGTGAGGAAGGAAAAAAAAATAGCTTCACTAAAGAAATCTACTCCCCTCTCAGTGCTGAGCTTTTGCAAGCCAAACATCTGCAGGGAAAGATGAGGAGAGTTTCTCTCTGTGTCTTTCTTTGCTTTGCTCTGCAGACGAAAACGAGAAGGAAAGGTTCCCGGCTCTGGTATTTGGCATGGCAACACAGAGATGGGTGCAGGCGCATGGATATGTGATTTACTCTGAAGTCTTTGCCTCCTGCCCCTGTCTGTACTGACACTAGTTACCATTGTCTTCTCATCTGAGCCTACTCAGCCATAGCTGCTCTGCGAGCTGCCCGTCTTTTGTTCTAGCGTCTTCCCCCACAAAGCTGAGTGCAATGGGCTGTCGGCCCGCCTGGATTATTCATGAACAGCGGGGACGTGTGGCTGTGTGTTGTTGGAGGGTAAAGGGAGGGATTGGGGGTTTGGGTGTGTATGGAGGGGAGGGGGGGGGGGGGGTCGACTGTGGCTCCCAGTAGAGCCAGTGCATGAGGGATGGCCCTAAATAGTCTTCCTTTAGGAATGTGCCGAGCAACTCAGCAGAGAAGGGGGATGGATCCTGTTATGGAACAAGTGTATTTGTCCTTATTTCCCCTTTATTTAGTCAAGACACATTGTGTAACGGACTCCACAAGTTGAGGAAAAGACTCGACTGTCAGCCATGTTTCCTGTCACATGCAGTCAAGCAAGTGTACTGATGCTGACTAACAGTGTCTCAGAGAAACACGGGGTCACATTAATTATTCCTATCCACTGTCCCTAAGCTTTGTACAGTGTGATCAACAATTCCACTGTGACTCATTTGTTTAAAAACAAAACAAACGCGTGACATCACCTCTTACGGTCTCGGTCGTGCTTTTAGCGAGCCGGGGTGGATGTGGTGGTTCCTGTGCTCGAGGATCTATTCATTGAGGGGGGTTGGGAGAGACAGGAAAGCAGAGGAAGGAGGGGTGGGGACTGACGGGAGTTAGTGTGGGGATATGGGGATGGGCAACTGTCGAGCATCCCCCAAAGGTACGGCCTGTTATGCCAAGCAGAATCAGTCTTCTTTCCAAGGAGCTGGAGCTAATCTGTCAACCACGACAAACACTCTCCGTCTCCCCCACCCCCGACACCCCCACTTGCACCCCCGTTACTGTAGGTGCCTTCCTCTGGAGGGATGGAGATTTTTTAAATGTCCCCTCTATTCCAAATATGTAAACTGGAACCGCATTTAAAAGAAAACAACAATTAGACACACTCTTGTGTTTTTTTTTTCTGTAAATGGATTTCCCCCCTTGCCTGATTTGCATTAGCTGGAGATGGTTTGGAAGTTAGGAAATTCCCGTTACGCGCTGGTTATTAGACCTCAGATGCACTGATACCCGTAATGTGTTTCCCTTGTCGATTCTTAGCTGTTTCACTGGACCAATCCCACAAAAACCACTTGGAGCGTTGCACTGTAGTCCCATTACTGGACTTTTCTCTCCACGCAGGCAGGCAGTCTGTAATCCTTTAACAATTCACAGATTGTGTGCTGGAAACTATGTCCAAACCTGATTAACTTGCAGGAAAACCTCAAACCGAACTCACAGAGCTCACAATAAGATAAATCTAGTGAAAAATACTCCACAAAACTAATAAGGATCACATAAACCTGTTAAAGCTCTCTGTGTTTAGGTTCAACAACAGCTCCCTGGAGTTGCTCTCAAGCTTTAGGCCTGGACTACACGTATATGGATATTTTTTTAAGCGGATATTTTCGTCCTCGTTTTAAAAAAAAAACTCTGTCCACACCACAGAAATATCTCCGTTTATGTGGGTGAAATCGCCGTGTTCGTGTGGTTAAGAGGCCCAATTGGACAGAAAAATGTGCGTTTAGGAATATATCGTATTCGTGTAGTCCAGGCCTTAAAGACTCGTCACTACTGTAAACAAAAACACTGCACGTGCATACTTGCAGTGTTTGTGTTGCTCATTTCCTGTTGTGCTGCATTTTTAAATCCGTGGAAAAAAAATGTTTGTGATCCGCAGGGGCCAGTGAGGACGCCGTCTGAAGTATGTTCATTATTCTCTATTCTTCTTATGTCTATTTTTACAATACCAGGGGACTTGTTGGACGACTAGATTGTAGGTCAGCTAAATGGCAACTTCTTTATAATAAGCTAAATATTTATAGATCCTAATGATTCTTGATTCGAACATGTAAAGACGGCAAAAAATCACACATAATTCTCATAAAAGATGTATGAGATTGTGCTGATGTTGTGTTAGTGTTTTGACAACAGTAGTAAACACACACTGTCTTCCTGATTGGACTCAAATCGTCAAGGGGCTCATCTATTTTTACTGAGCAATAGTTCAGTTCCATATATAAACCAGACATTTTTAGTAAAAACAAGCACCACGCTGCCATCAGCTACACACAGTATAACTAGCATTATACTTTGATCCTGGGAGGTCATCGAGCACACAGAAGCTCCCACTGCCCGAACATTTATCATCAGTCTAAAGTGCGACTACGTTTAAGACGGTGCACCAGGGCGACTTTCAAATACATATGTTCCCTGTGATTATGTTTGTCAATAATCATTGTGTATCATGAAAAACACCAAGCATTAGCAAAATCGTCCTTCCCACCTAAAATACTCCTGTACTACACATATAGCCTTATATAAAAAATATTCAAACTGATTAATCACTTGTCAATATGGCAGTATCTTACAGTTGTTCACACTGAACCTTCCCTTTGAGTCTGTACCAATCAAACAGTATTTAAGTTTCCCCCTCTGCTGCTTTTTCACAGCAGAGTTTCTCTCACTGCTATTTCCAGTTTCCCAGGGTGATGGTTACATATTTACTCCTAAAGGGTCCCGGATTAGCTCAGAATGTAAATAAACAACAACATGAAGCCACAACAAGTGCACCCATCTCTGTATGTGTTTGAATGTATTTCCAATTCTGACAAATTCAAGTTTTTATTTCCCTTAAGTCCGACCACCTGCTGTTCAGCTTGTGCTATTGATTTTTGATCTTTTACAGCACTCTTGTAACCATAAAACCCTGCCACAGTCACCATGGCATCCTCCAGAATCCCTTGTCTGAAGCTGAAGAACACAATAATGATAGAGGAGCTAACTCTCGAAAAGCCCTCTTTTTAACTGCAGGATCTCATGAGGCTTGTTCCTAAAATATACTGTATGATCTAAAGATCCTTGGGCCAACTGCCTCTGCATAAACACTGTGCCTCAGACGAGCAGCGAACACAGAGACTTTTGCCTGGCTTAACACATCTGGATGAATAGAGCGGCGTGTGCCCTTTCAGAAACACGTGGGACAACTCTCCCTCTCACTGCTATGCCACTGGGAGAGGACGGCTCTCAAACCACATTCCTGTTATTGTTATTCTAATTAGCTTCCAGAAGAAAAAAAAAGGGGGAGAAAAAAAATGATGTGTGCATGCACACATACACACTCGCACACTGCAAAAGCTTATTTGCAGTGCGAGCGGGAGGCGAAGCAAAGCGGCGTGGTGGCGGGGGGTAGAGTCAGAGCAGCCGTGTGTGAGATAGAGGCCCTGATGTCTCCCAAGAATTCAGCCAAGGCATGGGGTGAAATGGCAAAATAATCAAGAGGGCAGGCAGGAGGGAGCCCAGGGGAAGCTCAGCCTTCACACACAGTCGTCATGAGAATATCTTTAAGAGCGCCTCCACATTCCCCTCATCCCAACACTGCTGCTGCCTTTGTGTGACAGCTGTGCACATAAATACAGACAGGGCCATAAACAAAAACAATTACTCTGGCGACTGCAATTCAACATTTATGAACTGCGGAGGAAATGAAACGGATGTCACACCTGACACAGCACAACAACCGGCATTCAAATGTAATATCCAAATTTACTACAACAGTATTGCACCAAACCACTCGGCTGTAATCGGTGAGTACAGTGCTCTCTGGAAGTAGAAAGAAGGAACAAGAAGTATGTGATTATAAAAAAACAAGCACTGTTGCAATGGGTAAAACACATTTCCTAATCAATATGCACCCTGCGGCATTGATCTAATAAATAAGAACTTACACAAGCATTCGTTTCTTGCTAAATGGATATAGATCATGCCAACAAGCAGGCGCTGCTGCCAGCCCTGAAGGAAAATAAGCACTGGGATGTGAAATTCCAGGCCATGGGAACCCAGACCAGCTCTGAATATATTCCTTAATCCCTGCTGATTATTTCAAAGTAATCCAGAATCTAATTTCTTTTCAACTTCCAGCTTCAACAAAATGTGAAGAGTGTCTTTTATTTCTTTATAGTTGCATCACATTCTCCACCTTTTTAGATTTTCTTTCACTGCTCCAGACGCTTGCTATTGATCAGACCCATTCAGTTCCCTTTCCTCCACTATCGTCCAGTTTTAAGGTCTGTTCGTGCCCAATATAGGTGTGTAAAAGCAGAGGTGGGGTAGATTCAAAAGCAGAATTATTTTGCGTAGTTTGTAAGTTTCCCAGTGGCCTCAAACTCGGAGTGCTCGTGTCTTTCATCGCATGATTACAAGCTTGGCAGGCAATTTACAATAGTAGGGCTAAATGCCGCAGGGTCAGAGAGAAAGGCAGCCGAAAACCTCAGCGTGCTATTTCTCGATAGAAGCCTTGGCCCCTGATACCGCTGAGCCCTGGAGTGAGGCCAGGGCAGTGATTTGAAGAATTCCTCTGGTTTTTGTGGCCCTGGAAGTGCCCTCTTTACAGGAAATGTGACATGAGCCGGCGTGGACAAAGATCAGAAAAGAAGCAGCCATGGCTTCTGTGATGGAGCTCTACAGCTGGCAACTGTCAGTGGACACAGAGCTCCTCGCCCGCTACTCGTGACCTCTCGGGCCTCATGCTGCTTTTGAGGAAAGGGATGAGCTCAGCAAACACTTATCCATCAAATAATAGTAAGGGAAGAGACCTACATGCGTGATGCTGTAAACCTCCAACATGGGAGACACAGATACTGGTGATCCCTTCGGTCTGTTGTATGCCAGACTGCCATGTTCACCAACATCCTCCCCCCACTAACGGCTTAATCTGGCCTCCCCCACCACCACCAATGGTTGCAGCTACCTCATTAATGCCCAATCGTCCAGCTCGGGGACTATTGTCGGAGGGGGAGGGAGCCCGTGCTTGAATTCCGCAAAGCAATTTGAATATGTAATGTGCCAGCCGAGATATAATCACCAAATCCTATTCAGTGATTAAAGAACACTTAAATTGCACTCACTTAACATTTCTTCACAGAAAGACTCTCATGAGCAGGTTAATCTGCGGCTCGCTTTACAGATGTTTCATGACATGTTTACATATATTATTTGTGATTTGGACACATTACGCCCGCCGCCTGGATCAAAATTCCAGCGTTCATGCGTCATTCCTGTATTTCAGATCTTTCATGTCTGCACATAGACAACAGGCATGGAGACACGGGGGCTCCCTGGGGTTCGCCAACTCCCCTTACCTCCTCCCCCTCCCTGAACAAAGCCTCCCCAGTTGCGAGCCTGACCCAGTAACCTGGCTAGCAGCCTGGGGGTATAGCGCACCCTGTCTTAGGGGCTTCCAGGACCCGTGTGAGCGCACAGGGCCAGCATTTGTGTACAGAGCAAAGTCACTTTCGTCAATGCAATCGGCTCTTGCGGGGATTAGAACAGCTCCTTTTAGACAGGGCCGATTGTGTGGTAAATGTGTAGTAGCCTAGCAGGCAGAGCCGGGCAGGGTGTAATAGTGGCCCGGGCTAATCCGGCCGGACACAGGCATCTTTCTTTACAGACGCTTTGCAGGAATGCTCTCTTGCTTTCAGCGCCAAGTGTTTTAGTAGATTATATACCTCGTCTCTGTATGTACATATACAGTCTAGGATGTCTGACACAACATAGTATAACTAAGCAAATTCATGACACATTTCCCTCAGGCTGCGGGCTCTGGTGCATACAAAGCAGCCACGTTCTCCATGTTGATCACTGGAGAAAATAAAACAGTCCAAGGCAACGACTGAAATGAAATTCATCCCGACATTTGTAAAGTCACAAGGCCGACCTCTTTGCGGATGCATGCATGTGCTTCTCGAAAACGCTTGAGAATCAAATAAGATGTGCGAGAGGAACTGTCACAAGTGCGCTCCACAGCAAATCAGAACTAATTAGAGCATTCAATTTCTGAGGCATTAGGGAGAGTATGCAAAACATCTTACCCCCTGGCTCCCCTTGAAGCAAATCGCTGGCTGATTTGATAGTGATGCCTGAGGAGAGAGAGGAAAAAGAAGAAAGTGGTCAGGAATCGTGTTCATGTTTAATCTAACGGACAGCTCATACATTATGAGCGGAAATATATTGCCATTGTTCCAGCTCTGCTCTGTGGATTTCCCCTCGATAACGGTATCCTGGCTTGATAAGACAGAACTTTTCCTCATTAAATGCCAAAACGTTCCCCTGATTAATTACTGTCATATTTCTATATCATTAAGCCTCCAGTTCAGGGGTTTCTGGCCCTAATCTTCAGAGGAATGTGTGTGATTAATCGATCTTACAGAAAACACTGCTAACGTCAATCAGTTTTCATGTTTTTCAGCTGATTTCCCCTCTAAATGACGACGTGAATAAAGGCCACAAACGATCCCAGCAGACAAAAGACGACGCTCCTTCTGAAACCAATTACATTTCCTTAAAAAGCCACTTTTATAAGGCCTCCGTGCTGTGGTTGTGGTGTAACCGCGCTGCTCTCCAAGACCACAGAGTACCTGGCTTAAGCTCCCCGACATCATATTGTTTCTGTCCCCGCCTGCTGATAAAGAAATATTAAATCATAAGGAAATATCTGCCTCTGAGGCAACACGATACATGGTTAATAGATGGAGACTATAATCTGTGAAGTACAGCTGTGCCCGTGATTGACAGCGCTCTTTATTTATTATTAATGGTTTTGGGAAACGTCTTCCCTGTTGAGGAGCATTGTTGTGATTTTTCTTCATCATCCGTTAGCTTTTAATATTGAATGAAATAATAAATATTAAAGCGCAAAATGTTTGATACATATTCCAAACACAGCCGCAGGGTGAAATCACACTCACTTAATATAAGGTGTGAATTTGGCTCGACCTGAAACGTGATTATTAATATTTTGGAGTAATCATTAGAGCTGGAACCGGTGGTTTATTAGGCACCTTTTAACAAGTTGTAACTCATAGCTTTATAGATGCTGATAAATCAATTAATCTTTGTGAAACCCCAAATCAACTGAATACAGTACAAAGACGAGATATTTAGCTATGTTCAAACTGATAAACTTTATTGTTTTTGTCAATATACACTCAGTATGAATCGGATGAACCGCAGCGCTCAAGCTGTTTACGAATCGGGGGTTGTACACTAGTTATTAGCGATTATAAAAAGAATAAAAAATTTTGGGTTGCCAGGTTGAGATCAATCTTTTTGCATCCTCCTCTAGCTGAAGCGTTTCGACCACTATCCATGTATTAGCAACTTCTTTATTTACTGCAGAAATGAGAGTTTATTAATGGATTGCCATCATTTATAACTGCATTACAGAACAGAATTAATAAACACCAGCAAAAAGGACTTTTTACAACCTGGCAACCCAAAGTTGGTGCTTTAATGGCTTATAACCGATCTCTAGAGCATTAGTAAATTATATATTAACTATTAATGAAGCCATTAGCTACAATAATAAACCCTTCGTATAATAGGGATGTGGATTAATGAATTAGTGGATCAACTGAAAATCATTCTGCATTTATATTTCATAACGGATTAGTCGTTAAAGTATTTTGTTTAGTTTTGGTGGTTCTGACTTCTCACATGTGAACATTTGCTGGTTTTCTAAGTCTTTTATGATTTTTATTTTAAGACATGTCATCAATCAAACACTTGAGAAAACAATCTGCACGTAAAAACACAAGTCGCAGCCCTAATTTGATTAAAAAACTATACAATTTCATGTACAAGAATGCTGTATTTTCCCCTTTTCCTCACAACACAGACATGAAAACACATGAATAAATCATAAACGCTCTTTCAGGTTGAGGTTGGACTGCATCTTAGCACACCACAGTGGGAGTCCAGCGGTCTGAAACCAGTACTTTCTGGGGTGGTCTTTCGACTTGGAAAACTTTTGCAGTAACCTCTCCTGCCTTGCCTGCCTTGCCTTTGCCTGCTTTGGCCTGGAGGAAGCTGTCAGGCTGTGTGAGCTCTGGAGTTTACTCTGCTTCACAGACCAATGAGCTCTGGAGCTGGGCGGGCTTCCAGGCGTGTAAAAGGCAAAAAAACAATAATACACAAGAGCTCAGCAACAACTTACTGAGCCCAGAGCCGGACTATACACAGCTTGAACCACATCCCCACATCCAGGAGGGGGTGAAAAAAAAAAAAAAAAAACCCTCCACCAAATGAGCCCCTTAAACTGTAAAGGACTAACTGTCTTTATCAAGCATTGCTCTGGGAAAGACCATTTGGATCGACTAAATTATCTCGGTCTAATCTAATGGACCATAAAAGCTATAAAACAGTCTCCAGATTCAGAGGAGTCGAATAATTTGCTTGATAGCTTGTTCATTAATTTATTCCCGAGAGCGAAACGAGCAGAAGAAAAACACCCTTTTTTTTTTTAAAGAAAGAAAAAAAAACATTTAATGACTGGCAATCATGTGCTAATCTAAATAATGAATTTCAGATGTAATGTATGTAAAGAAAGCAGCAGGGTTTCAGAGCTGGGGGCACGATCACAAACCTCTGCTGTCATGTAGGAACTTTAATACCTTTTTTTGTGTGTGTTGTTTCGGGAGATTACGCGTTTGGCACACACACGCACAATTTTATAAACAATCCGGAAAAACACACTTTAAACTGCTTCATTCATCGCAGTCTGTTCAATACGCCTGTTCTGATCGCACTAAAATCAAGCTTTCTGCTTTCTACTGTATCACAGCCGAGATAAAAAACCAACACAAGACAACAGTATCGCGTCTGTCGAGCAGATTTCAAGTCTGAACTATGTCAACTTTACTTTTTATTATTATTATCGCTACCAAAGGGAAAGACGAGCTGTTTCCTAGTAGGGGTTTTTACAGTTCCCGGAGTTTGGCGATTAAAAAAAAAAAAAAAAAATGAAAATATAGCTGGTAAAAGAAAAACACACACACACACACACACACACACATAGAGACACACATAAGATCCAAAGTTCAACGCGATGGCTCGTCTTACCTTCAGGTTCTGGTAGGCTTCGAGGGTCCGGATGGCAGTGTCAGTGAGTTTGACGTGGTAGAGAGTTTGATTCGGGGTGTTTTTGTTGATTTTGCCACAGGAGAGCCCATACCGATGCTCCTGTCTCAGCGCTGCCATTTCTACAACTGAAGGCTATTGGCGACATTCTGCCTGAGACGTCACGGGAGGAGAGAGCGTGTGGGCGGGGCTTACACACAAACACATGCGCGCACGCACGCACGCACGCAGCCAGGCACGCAGGCACGCACACGTACAAACACACACAGGAAGTGTGATTTAAAGAAACTAGTGTGCTTTCGCTTTCCAGGTCACTGTCGTTGGTCACTTGAGTGTCCACAGCACTTTGTCTTGTGTTGGATCTGTTCTGTATGTGCAGCACACACACACACACACACACCGGTGAGGTACAAACCCCACCTGCAGAGAAATGTACAAGTGGCAAATGACCTTTGTATAGATTGTAATTAAGATTGTAACCAAATCAAAAATTGATGAAAAATCTTTGTTTACTCCTGAAGCAATAGTCTGCAGTGAAAGACGGAGAAGATCTGTCGTTAAACAGACTGAAAGTACAGAGACGCTGAAATCCAGTTTAATATGCACAGTTTTTTTAATCTAATAGCTTTATTGACATCTCCACAACAAAGTACACCATGGCTGAAGTATTGTACTAATAATGGGTGTTGGTAAGTACTAGGGGTGTAACGATAAATCGATCCGGATCGATATATATCGATTCAATGATCAACGAGCCAATAGCATCGATGCAAAGTGAAAACATCAATTCATATCGGTGCCATCGTTAAGATACACCTTTATTTTGAAATTCCCATGGCACATCAGTTTCCATCCATGCGCAACTCCTTTCAAAACAGTGCTTTCTTTTTATTAAAAATAATAGATTGTTTTCCATTTGAATGTCTGGAACCACTGATGAAATAATATTTCCACTGAAGAGTTCAATAGTGAGACATTGCATACAGGTCATTATATCATTTATACATTTATTCTACTCATGTAAAAGTACAGAGGTATTATCAGCAAAATGAATTTATAGTATCAAAAGTAAAAGTACTTCTGTAGTGTGGCCATTTTCAGACTGTTACTTGGGATGCAACTAGCGACTGTTTCCATCATTGATTAATCTGTAAAATGCTCATCACAAAGGCAAAAGTGACACATTAAAATGCCTTGTTTTGTCCGACCAACAGTCCAAAACCCCAAAGACATTCAGTTTAAGATAAGAAAGACAAAACAAGCGTTTGAGAATCTGCAACCAGAGAATGTTGAAAATACGTCTGAAATGATCAATCAATTATCAAAATAGGTGTAGATTGAGTTTCTGCCAACCACTCACGTCACCTTTAATTGTTACATCATGCTATCATACTGTGACGTGTTAACGTGTAAGCAGCATTTTAAGGTTGTAGCTGGTGGAGGCTGAGCTAATTTTAGCTAGCATTACACAGTCAAGTAGCTGAATACATAATAACCTGCGTAGTTTGTAAGATTATCACGTTTTAATCGTAAATGTAACTGTAGCTATAAAGTAAAAACAGTGTCGTAAAAAGTACAATATTTTCATCTGAAATGACTGAAATGAACAATCTCCAAATAAATGACACAACTTTACTCGCTGTGTGTATCATTTCTGTGTGTGTGTGTGTGTGTGTGTGTGTGTGTGTGTGTGTCAGGGAAATTAAAAGACAAATATGGAATCTGGATTAATTTAATCCCTGATGGACAACATGCTTCGGCTGTGGATTAAAGCGCCGCCTCACAGTCAGAAGTGCAGTGTTTATTTACAGTATGTTAGTGTTACATTAGTCCACGTCGGCTCCTGCAGGGCTCATGTTCCCTTTGCAGTCTGTCATCTTCTGAGTCCGGAAATATGATTCAAAGGCACTTGACATTACAGCCAAATATTTGTTGTAATGTGTGATCTTTTGTTATGTTTGCTGTTGACTTAAACGTGAAGTGGTGAATACATTTGCAGCGTTGCATCAACTTAACGACTGTATGTTTTCTGTTCCAGTCGTTTGCTGTAAGACAGATTCATAAAGTCTGCTAGAGCTTTATCAGCAGCTTTGCAACATTTTAATCAATGTTACCTCCGGCCTGTTGTCATTATATCAAATAGAAACCTCACTTTTCTTGAGCTTGTCACGGTCTGCTGAACCGAAGGAACAAAACTCCTGCTGGTTAAATTACAGTTTAGTATTTATCTGTAATTATTTAAGGCTCGGAAAAATGTAGGTCAGTTTATTTTCTCGATTAACCTGAAACAACAAACATCTTTTAATTACCTTCACGGGTTAAAAAAAAGAACATTTGTTTCGGTTTTCAAGAAAAAATTGTGAATGAATTATACACATGGTGTGACGTGTGTATCCTCCGGCAGCTTCACACCGTAGCAGCACTGTATTTAATATGTAATCTAATGTCACCTTTACAGCCTGCAGTGTTGTGGCACTTCTTAAAAAGTGAAAGCAAAAATCTCCAGACGCAACTCGAGGCAAATTAAGTTAGAGCCTGTATCCCCCGAGATCTTATTGGTAGGTTGCGTTCATGGAAACTGCGTTATGGAGCACAACGGTGAAGTCATTAAGAAGCTTACAGACGTTCTGGCAGATTAGGTTTTTCTCTTCTAATCCTGCAGATTACCACTGCACAAGCCTGCTGGCTGGGAGTGCTTCGTTGCGCTGCGCAGTTTCTTTACATTGATCATTTTTTTTGTCGCTCACTGGACTTTGTAGACTAAGGTGGACACGGGTAGGAGAAAGAGGAGGTCAAAGTGCAACAGAACTGCAGAAACTACGTGGCTGCCCCCCCCGGGAGAAAAACTGTAGATGAAGCCAGGGATTTAGGGATGCACTCTGAGTTGGATTAATGAAACACAACATGTATCACACTGTGGATATATCCTGTTTGTTTTGACAGATTGTAGGTTTGCAGAAGTTGGTTCACACCAGAATTACTAACCTGCACCTACTGTAAGTGGAAGATTGGCTGGACAAGGAGGATCATCTCTTTTGCAGGCTAATGCAGACGGTGTCCATCGCTCTCTGTAGTGAAATGGAGACAGAGCCGTGTTGTGAAGAGCTCAAAGACTCTGCAGTGGAGCCCACAGAGCCTGAGGTACAAGGGGCCATTTCTGAGACTGCTGATGGGGACAGTCACACCTTGCCGCCCTGTGGGTCTGCAGAAGAAGGCGAAGAGTTGTTGGGGAAGGAGCAGGTTGAAACGGAGAGCTGTGCGGGTGGGAGTAAAAGCACGGAGATAAAAAGCCCCTCTGATCCTGAGCGAGAAAGTGGAGGCACAGCATGCAAGGAACAGAGGAAACTGAGAAAAACAAACAGCTGGAAAATGGTGCGATTCCAAGACCCATCGGAGGATGATGATGTGTTGGAGAGGGATAGCTCAGCAGAGAGTCTCTTTCCTGAATACGCTCTGAAGGAGTGGACTTCCTCGACCTTTGAGGAGCTGTTCATGGCAGAAGATTGGCAGGACATCGCAGGTGAGAATACATCAGAGGATGGTAGAGACACTCTTTAGACTTGGTATTGCATCACTAACTATAATAAACGTGATTAAAAATGTTTGAAATCAAGCTTGATGTGTTTGTGGCTCTTTCTGAACACATGTTTGCCAACAGCTAGCAGATTATCCCTCCCTGCTGAACACAACCTTCTCTTCTTTCCTCACGCAGAGGACCGGCTGTTGAGGAAGAAGGTGCTGGAGTCCAGTGCACCGAATGCCCTGCTACCAGCCTGGGGCCAGGAGGTCACTGTGAAGATGCAGTGTGTCCTGGAGGACCGCACTGTGGTGGAGAAGGACTGCAAGCTGGTTTTTGTTATTGGAGAGGGAGATGTAAACCAGGTAAAAAGGTTTTAACCCTGCAGTTTTGTCTGACAGGTTAATTTTCGAAAGAGGTCAAAGCTCCAGCGACACTTGAAGTATAAAGAACAACTTAATTGTTAAAGCAACAGGTTTGGGCTTGTGCCCCACATCAAGGTCATTTTGGGTAGTTTTCTTCAGTTTTCACAAGACTAAGAGTCTACAGCCATGCTAGCAGCTCTTGCAAAATGCTAACGTTGGCATGCTAACATCATGATGACAGTGCTAACTTGCTGATGTTGAACTTGTATATTGCTCACCATTTTCACCACCATAACTTAGCGTGTTAGCATGCTCCAATTTAAATTTTCATTCAAAAATTGCAAAACACAAAGTGCAGCTAAGGCTGATGGGAACATTGGTGTTATTGGTTATAAACATAGACAGTATAACCCTGCAGGAGGCAACTCCACTGGTCCAATTGTATGTAAGCTTATGATAAAATGACCCTACTTCTCACTTGATTTCTTACTTCAGTAAACGGTTTCAAAATGAGTTTATGGTCTCAATCGCTAGTTTCAAGTCTTCACCAATACAGCATGATGTTCATTTTGTGAATTATAGTCTCATTTACAGCTAAACAGACGATAAAGCAGGGCAGCTGTAGGGTGTGGCTACCCCGTGATTGACACGTCTACAGATCAAGTTACGCAGACGACCATTAATCAGAGCAGAACCATCACAGCTTTTGTGAATTACAACTTTCGAGTTGAAAACTGTCTTGTTTAATGATGTTATTTCAAAGTGTATACATCTAATCCATCTAAAATGCATGTTTGATGATTTTATGAATCATTAATAAGAACACTTTCAGTAATGTGTGGTTGGAGATCTATTTATCGGCCTCAGGTTAAAGACAATGACAGCCTGAGTTTAGTCCGAGATGTTGCTGTTGGGCGATATAAGAAGCTAGCAAAGCAACATGGTATGTAAAATAAGCAAAGCAGAAATGTCAGATAGGTCGGACCATTGTGTTTAAATACATATCTTCAGACGTTATGGAAATTGACAACAGAATTAAACAAAGTAGCTGATTTATCAAATGCAAATCCACCACCAGTTGTCTGCCTGGATGTGACTGTTGTTGTCAGCGCGGCGTCACTGTGATTCAACCTATAGAAGCATTGCATTGTGTATCCATGGCACCCGCTCATCTACATATGGTCACCTCCCCATCGTGCCAAACTCAAGGCTTCAAAACAGAAGTCTAAAACAATGATGTCGCAGTGGCTACGTCCACTACTTTATATACAGTCTATGAATATAAATCAAAGTATTGGAGGATGTGTGTGTACATACCAAGATTCATGACAATCCATCCAATAGCTCAAATGTCAAAAATGTCGGTGGTGCTGGAGGAAATGTTAGGAAGTCTCCAAAATCATTACTATAAATCCTGTGAAAACCACTAATATGGCAATCCAACATATATTTATATTATAATCTGAACCCACTGACCAACATTTATCATCCCTCAGGCTACCGCAGCTAAAAAAAAGCAGGTCAACATGCTTCAAAACTTGAAATTCATCTTCAGATGTTTTAGTCAATGGAGGACATTAAAATGCACAACTCAAAGTCGTGCTTAAATGTATCCTGTGTAATTATGCAAAAAGCTCTGTAAGTAAATAACACATTGTTCTCTGACACCTGCAGGCCCTGGAGGAGTGTGTCCTATCCATGCAGAGGGGTGAGATCACGTTACTGCTGGCTGATTCACAGTATGCTTATGGACTTCTGGGAAGGTAAGGCTTTGCCGGTTACTGCTGTTTAATGATAAACTGTTGAATTAAGGAGCATGTAGAAGCAGAAGCGAGACTTATCCAGTTATAATTGTTTCGAAGTATCATCTCAACAAGAGGCCCAGGCTTCTTATACCTGTTGCTGCGGGGGCAGCCTGGTCATCCAGGGGTAGCGGGGTTAATGAACCATAAACAGGAGCAGATGGCTTCCTCCTAACACCATTCAGAGGCGGCCTATCAATGGTGTGTTTGTAACCTCCCAACCTATGGGAAGACAGCACTCGTATTACAGCCAATGGTTTATAACCTTTTACACCGTTAAAGAGCCAGGATAAACACAGAGGAGGTTGGCTGACGAGAACTGATTGTTTATAGTTTTAATGTTTGCTTTAGGGAACCCGAACATGTTAGAACGAAGCTTTAATGCAGCACAGTGATTTGATGAGATTACATATCAGTGAAAATGTTTGAAGGAAAAGTATTTTGAGGTGTGACTAGAGGGAGATTTAATGGGATTTAATTTGTTTGCCGGCTGATTATGTTGCAAATTACTTTCTGTAGTTCCCGCTGCTGTAAGGCTTTTCAAGGAGACGCTGATACACTGTATATTAGCAAAAGTGTGACCATTAATTTGATTTCTGAATGCGATATTATCAACTGTATGCCAGTGTTTTTATGAGCCCACACCCGTTAGAGTAAATTAAACATTATTAGATATTTTCAGCCACGTGTGCTGTGTGAGTGGACGCAAAATGTTGTTAAAATAAAAGCTCGGAAAGTGTTTACCTGCAGTTTTTTAGGATGTGCTGTGCTACATGCAGGGCATACTGTACCATTAACAGAGTGGCTGTACAGAGGAGTAATGCATAAAAACAAACATGTGCCCAGAATTATCATGTGGCAGTAAAAGCCTCAGAAAGGTTCAGGATAAAAAGCTAAATGTATTATCCTCATCCAAATTTACAGGCTGAAACAAAAAAAACGGTACATCTGAACATTGTTGACAACACAATAATCCAATGTACTGAACATTTGGTTGGGAAATCATGTTTTTGTTCCAGTGTGTGCACTATACTGTTTCAGCCTCTCCCGTCTGTGAGATCTTGTTTGTTTTATGGAGGGGATGATGGGACACGGGGGTGTGCGAGGTGAGAGCGAGGAGTCTCCGAGGTGTTGTCTGGAGTCTCGCCCTCTGTCGTGTGTGGCGAATGAGGCCAAGAAAAGGGGGGAGAGGCGGCGGGAGGTTAGTTAATGATTGTTTTGATGCAGCTGATTAGGGTTGTGTGCTGTGGAGTCAAATTTAGCTGAACCATAAGGTAGACAATCAGAGCTCTGTGCCAGCTCTTTGAACATGATTCAGTTACTGAGGTTGCTCTGTGCTCCGAATGTGATTTTGTCCTATTTCTGAGGTTGAATACATTTGTTACATAATGAGAAAGCAGCGTGTTACAAACTCAAGTAAACTTAAAAAGATCTGCCAGTAATGGAAAAAATCTTCTGTCTCTAAACCCTGTGAAAGCATCTGTTGAGGGGCTTTTTCTTTCTTGACGAGAGATAGACGAAAAAGATCT
This sequence comes from Pagrus major, assembly GCF_040436345.1. NCBI lineage: Eukaryota > Metazoa > Chordata > Actinopteri > Spariformes > Sparidae > Pagrus > Pagrus major. Next base: position 10,303,462 of record NC_133222.1, read on the forward strand.
ATATCACTGAAATATCTGTGCAAAATGTAAGAATTTTATCTGCAAACATTCAAAAAGTATCAACAGAATGTGACATATCATGTTAGAGGGATATCTACTGAAGTCAGCATGCCAACCAGCCGGCCCTGACCTGTACTGGTCCAAAGCTCCCGTGCTAGCAGTATAAGCACTTCCCTGGTGCTCCATTGCTACCTGAGCTAACTAACAAATGGTAGCTACTGTTAGCAGCATTAAGGGCTAACTCCGGTGAAATGATTCCCTCTATTTGTTGTAATTATGAATTCGACATGTGGCCACTTCTTACATATTGCACCTATTAATATGAAGCTACCATTGCCGGGCAGTTAGCGTAGCTTAGCATGACTGTAAACAGGGCGACCGTACACCTCTAAAACTCTGATTAACAGGTTATCTTGTTAGTTTAATCCATATAAACCAAGGCATATGAAGACAGTTTGCCAATTTGCTCTGAGCAGTTTCCAGAAAACAAGCAAAGATTTCAAGAAGTTACGAGTCACTGCGAAGAAATAGTAAAACATATTACTCTTAGTAAAACAGCAAATTGTTGTTTTCACACTGTTTTTGGTATGCATTTACCAAACGGTGTTATCTACTGAGCTTTAGGAGCCAAAAGCCAGATTTTGTTACCTTTTTAACAGGGCCAGGTTAGCTGTTTCCCCGTCTACAAACTTTGTACTAAGCTAAGCTAACTGGCTGCTAACTGTTGCTTCACATTTGCCATACAGAAATAGAAGAGGTTCCGATCTTTTATTCTAACTCTTGGAAGGAGAGCAATTAAAAGTTTTTCCCAAAATGATAATGATAAGACTCCCTCATCATTAATGACATGTTTTTCTGGAAAAAGCATCTACTTAACCTGCTTTTACAAAAGTATTTAATAAATAAATTATTAGAGCAAATAAGCTGACAAAAATTAAGGATCACAAGCAGTGACAGACATCATGTTTCAGAGTAGATTTGACAGGCTCAGCGTGTCTGTGCTGCAAAATGACAGCGAGACAATGAGGGGAAATCTCATTAGCCGCTCTGTGTTTTCTGGCAGATGCATTGATTGAACTCTGTCAGTTGCCTGTTGCAAACAGTGCTGCTAAGAGCTCTCGACAGTTATTTATCAGAACAGCGCGCAAAGCCGGTCAGACGGCGTGATTCAGCGCAGCAGAGTGGTCTGTAGCTCAGTGTGTGGGTGATGGGCGAGCCGCAGCGCCTGATGTGATCAGAGCAGTAAAAAGGTGAATGAGAGGATAATGAAACTCCTGGAAAAGTCTGGAGCGTTTACCTGATTGATTACGACTGATGAACTGGTCAGGACTAAATCTGCTGCAAGAAACACTGACGTTTTTTCCCTGTGTCATTAAAGTTGTGAGAGTTTGAAAAAAGAGAAATGACGACAAACTCCATCACGTTCTCCTTTTCAGGGAACAGCAGCTTGCGTCAAAGCACTTCCCCACTGAGAAATACCCCTTAGTCAGAGACACAGACTGCCCCCCTCAGTCAGTAGGTCATTATCAGAGAGAAGTGGAAGGTAACATCTGTTGATCGCTGGACAGGCGCAACTTTAACACTCATAAACCCTCCAGGGGCCAGAGGGAGTCTGCCTCATCAGCCCTGCACCACCCCAAAGTCAACAACATTAAGTGTCACTGGCAGCTGCTTTATTTTCATTTAAATAAAACTATACTTCCCAGACCTCTACCTCTATTATACAGTATAAAGCACAACCACGTTTCTAGCCATATGTGAGTGCAACACATTTCTTCAGTGCTGTAAGGTTACTTTGGCTGGCTGTCAACAAACAGAAGCTTAAACCTCCAGCGCCGCCAGCAAAGGTGTCACCGTACTTACTACCTCAGTGGCGCATGTTGAGGTGGAGTTAATAAAAACCACAGGGATGTGTCATAGTTAAATTAATAGTTTAATCCAAGTCCAGATGGACATTGTCCGCCAGTTAATCACTACTGCCGTAATGGACTGGACTGTCGTAATAATGTGTCACAAGGGGAGTGTGTGCTTTTTATGATTAGTTCTGCAGTTCAAGTTTATTTTGTACAAAAAGAAAACGTATGTTATGCACATAAGCCCACATGAACCTTATACACAGGAGAATTAACAGTGTGAAACATGTTTTTTTTTCATTTGTTCAACAAGGAAAACACTTTGAAAAAACTTTGTAGACTTTACTTTGTTTGGGTCAATCTGTGCAGTGGGCGGTCGGTTGTTCCCTAACGCAATCAGGTGTTAGGGCATGACGGACCTTTTGGGGGGATTTTTACCTTTATTTGGTATTAGACTGAGAAGATATAGATTGGAAGCACAGGGCAAAAGAGAGAGAGGGATATGAAACGCAACAAAGGTCCCCAGCTAAAATCAAACTGTGGACATTGCATTTATGTGGCATGCGACTTAACCATTAGGCTACGGTTGAATTTGATTCCTTAACAAACTGTCAGAGGTCATCAGGACATCACATTTCGACATTTTGGTTAGGTAAAGCATCCCAAGCACAGCAACAAATTGAGAAGATAAGAAAATCCATGCAGAGGGCTGCCTGGGTCTCTGAAGATACGAGACACTAACACGCCTTTTCGCCTCATTCCAGTCTCCCTCTTTGTCTTGTTTCCGTCTCGTTACGTCTCTTACGTCGTTTCATCTTGCTACATCTGCCGTGCGTGATATGCACTGACAGGTTGAAATCCGTCTTGTGATGTTGGGAAGGCGCCGTGCAGTGACCCTCAAATGAATTAAAACTAAAGTACACCTGGTTTGGAAATGGAAAGGAATAGAAAGTACAGATATTTGTGTTGTGGGATGTAAAAGTAAAAAGTTGTCAAAAAAACAATTACTCGAGTAGAGATACCTGAAAATCTACTAAAGTACAGTAACAAAGTATTTGTACTTGCAAGTAACAGCACCAATCTGTACTAACTGGCCAACATCTGAGATATTAAAAGTATGTATTGTTTTGCAGTAGGTAAGTCGAGGGGATGTTGAGAAAAGTTGTAAAATGTTAACATCAGAATTGTAGTACTCTGAAAAATAAGCTATAGTATTATAGCATGTGATCCAGGTTGATCAATGGAAAATTAATATCCAAATAATCAAAGAAGAAAGTTGTGTCATTTTATGTCTTCAAGACATTTTATTAATGTGGTCAGCTCAGCTGAGTTGCTGGGTTTTAGTGTGAAATATACATTTTAACCAGGTAGTAGCATCTACAGAAAGAACTGTAAGGGACCCAGAATTGAACCCTGGTGTATCCCTGATGGAGTACAAGGTAATAAAATACCTGCAGAGACTGGGAACAACAACATGCAACTGAAGCAGATAATCCCATAACTCAACAAACACCATGTAATGGAAAAGTAGAGACACAGAGGACACACCAGATGGCTATCATCAAGAAAAACAAGTCCTACTGTTGGAGGAGAGGGAGGAATCTCCCTCTTTTTGACCCTGGAGGAGGTGGGACTGAGGGCTGTTGAAGCCTTGATTATACCAGACTTACTGATCAGGCAGTACAGATTCAGGGTGGAGCAAGTTGAGTGAAGCTTCAGTTCGTGGGAAAGTACCTTGACTCTAGCCTTGATGACTGATAGTTTTTGCCCAACATTAATCATCTGCTACTGTTTATTTGATCTTGCGTGTTTGTGGTTTTTTGTTTTGTCAGACTGCCAGGCTGTCACAGTGAGCAAGTAGATAGTGGACAGTGTTAACAGCATAGAGTAGATGCAATGCATCAAAGATTGAATCAAACAATTATTTTTCAGGAATTGGGCAAGACAAAAAGATACAGACATTATATACGATCAAATAAGACTGAGAGTCGTCAGCCATGCTAGCAGCTCTGTGAGGCTGTACTTACATACAGCTAATGTTAAAGCTCACAACAGCTTACATGCTCACAATGACAATGCTGCCATGCTGATGTTAAGCAGGTATGATGGTTACCATGTTGACCATCTTAGTATAGCGTGTTAGTATGCTAACATTTGCAAGGCTATTTAGAACTACACACACAGTACAGCAGAGGCTGATGGGAACGCCGCTAGTTTTACTGGCCAAATTACATTTTTGTCTTGATGATAGCACTGGAGGAAAAGTCAGATATTATTCGAAGTTATTACAAATCATTCTAACGAGGAATGAATGTGTGAGCCAAATGTAATTGCAGTGGACCATATTCACGAGGCAGCCATTTTCCTCTGACATCACAAATGTTGTACTGCTGCGTTCCAGGTTGTTTGCTGAAACAGGAAGCTGACAAGTCATTGTCATTTCAACATTTCCTGATTGATCAGCAAGTGAAAAGACAACGGATAGCGACATCTGGAGGGACATCGGGACATATTTCAGGGGAAAACCACATATTTGATAACCCATTAGCTAATGTTAGCATCCAACCACTTACTAGCTAACGTTACAGTTTGATTATACATCCGGTGTGTTTCACCTCAAGGCTTAAATAAACGTGTCAAAGATGTGCGTTGATGCTAATGGGTTATTAACAGATATGTTGTTTTACCTTGGAATACAGTCGATGTCTCTCCAAATTTTCACTTTCCACTGTCTTTAGTTGCTGATCAACTAGCAAACAGTGAAACAATAATAATTTGTCCGATTCCTTACGTTTATACGACTTACAGCCTGGAACAGAGCAGCATGACATTTGAGCTTCCAACACCGAGAGTGACGTCAGCGTAAAGTGGCCGTCCATCCAATAGCTGTAGACTGTGCTGCTAATATATCCTATAGTTGTTGGGATATTCAGTCCTGGGCTAAAGATGTGGACCGACTACGTTGTAGCATGGCTAAAAAAAAAAAAGAATAACCACAAAGTTAAGTCATTTACAACCTATAAAAAAAAGAAATCCCATCAAAAAGTCAAGAATTGTATCAACATGTCTGCACACGAACATGTTTTGCATGATGAGCCATTACATCAGACAGTGTTTTCATCCAAACTAGAATGTCATCATGTCAGAATTATTTGGATTAGGTCACAATCTCGATACCGCCAAATCATTTTTAAAAAACATATTTAAGTCTGTGGCGTCTGTGTGCGAGCGTTGTTTGACATGCAGTAAGAAATATTTACCCAAATCTAATAGTTAACATGCTTTGACCACTGAATTGTCTTCTTGGGAATGAGCTCAAGGGGAATCTTTGTTGACACTCTTGAAGGAGTTGGCGTGTGTCGAAGCCTCACACCGAGGCACACCCATACCAGCGGGGAATGCAGCTGAGAAAGGTAACAATGACATTTTTCAGGGCAGGAAGGCATGTGGACAGAGAGATTCACTGAGCAAAGTATCAACACGAGAAAGTTTCAAGTTAGCAGTGCGATCAATGGATGGTGAGTGATGCTACTTGTGTAGGCGAAGCCACCCTTGAATGAAGTGAGAAATATCAGGGACTTGTGACACATTCAGCCTCTTTATAGACGAAGAAAAGCTGCTTAGCATGTGTGTGCCAGCATTTATTTAAATGGTGGATTAATTGTGTGTGTTCTTTTAAAGCCATCTCTCTTCTCATCACCGGATGTAACATGATGCAACCAAGAACTGGCAGTTCTGTTTTTCATTTAATCAGACACTTGCCAGTAGACAGGTACAGTGACTCACTCACCGCAGAGCCGGACTGGAGTCTGTCACTTTTATGCACCCGAGCCCTTCCTCCCCTCGCTCCAGATACGTAAGCCAGTCGTCCACTCAGAAAATCTGCGAGGTGGAGTTCCTCTCTGTGCTTAAGGTGGTATGACTCACTCAGCACAGCCACCTGGGTCAAATGAATAATGTGACCTTTGAGACGCTCCTCTGTTGGAAAACACAATGATGAATCTAAGCCGGTCTTATCTGCATCGCTCTCTGGATGTCAACATGAAAAGCATTTCTTTGTTTTCCTATTTGTCATCAATTAGAAAGTATTCCAGGAACAGCTGAACTCTTGGCTGCCTGCTCACGTGACCTAAACAAGTTTGACTGTAGCTTTTGGGCTGTGTGTGTGTGTGTGTGTATGTGTGTGTATGTGTGTGTATGTGTGTGTGTTTCCCGACACAGTCTCAGCAGGCTGACTAGAAACCACACCCAGACCTCACGCTCCAGGAGCAGGCCGGCAAGCACCGACAGCTGTAGCACGCTTCAGATAAGATCTGTTCTCAATCAGCATGCTGTCTTCTGTTGACGACAACCGCTGCCACAGAAGTTTGACGATTCACGTGTTGATTTAAAGCCAAAAAAAGAAAAATGTAAGAACTAAATCTGAACAGAATCGACTCGATGTTTTACTTATGAAGACGAGATGGGGGGTTGTTTTGGCTCCGCTGCAGTATTTTTCCCACTCAGACCATTGTTTGAACTGTGCATGTCCCTCATCTAATCTCCCTGGATGTTTACCTTTTTCCCTCTACTGCGAGCAGGCTTATCGCTCTCATCGACACAGCCTGGGTTGTAATATAGCCCTGCCCTCAGTTACTTCTGCTTTCAGTGGTCAGGGGCGATTAAGTGGGACTGTAAATCTCCTCAACTGAACTGTGCTTTTATTGAATTTTAGGTGGATAGTCTATTTTTAGAGCAGATAACACTCGGTGGAGGCAAGTTGGCTTTGTATTGCGTGACCGCCACACTGGTTGGAGCTAGTTTTACACCGCTTTGTTTAAACGTGTTATTTATTTTTGTGCCACATTTTCTCCCCACTCGACACCAAAGCATTGCGGCCCTTGTCCCTGCTAACTCTGTTGCTCAATCGGGGGAAGGTGTTGACTGAGTTGGGCAAGTTTTCAACAGAGGCAAGTTTTGTCATTACATGCAAATTAAAACCCACAATATGATATAAGAGTAAACGGGACATTAGCCAACTTGATACAAACCAAACACTTCTTACTGCAACTGTCACCTAAGACAAACAGAAGATGTACAGTCACACAAATGCAAATTGGAGCTTTAGCTTATCATATTACTGTCATTTCTATTTCATCAAGCCTGTTTATTTTATTTGAGCAGTCTTTTGTTCAGGCACCTCTGCCTCCTACATCTTTTTCTTACCGCGCTTTCTCAATCTTCAACATCTCAGCTGCTGTTAAAAGATGTTTCGGACTTTAAAAATAAACTCTTCTTCCCAAAAACACAGCTAGGTTCCATATCAGAAAGGCTGCCATCTGTACCTGCTGTGCTACCCTCACCGCTGATATGTAACTCTCATACGTTGGTGTCAAAACATGCTGCCTGTGCTGGAACACTGAAAATGCTGTCACGCTTCACCGACATCACCTCTCGTCCGCGGTGCCACTAGCTGTGCTCTGTTGTATAACCACACGATGTTGCGACAGAGTCTGTTTTCCAGAGCGTGGCGAGCAGGAGGGACACGGGAGAAACACACGTGAGATGGCACTTCAGCCCCACCAGCACCTTTCCTACCCGAGCCAGGCACTCTTTTTAAATCATCCATGCCTGCTGTGCTCAATACACACAGAGAGAGAGAGGTTAGTAGAGCATGACAAAACATAGATGGCTGCACAGAACAGGTTTTAAAAGTAACCTAATGTGCTCTTGTTGTTGCTCCTGTGTGGTTGTATGCGACTTGGATGTACAATGTCAAAAATATAAAACCCCTCATTGAAAACAAGCAATTAAGATCATTTGGAAATCTTTGGTGTTTCTGGGAACACCAAACAGTGTCTCTAACCCCGACACCTCTCTGAAGTCAGAATTATTGTTTATTTATTATTTAATCCTGATGCCTCTATATGACCCACAGAAGTATGTACCTGAGGAAGAAAGCTCCGCTCTGCTCTGCAGCCTGGTGGTACAACAGTGGATACGACGGCAGAGCAACTGGCTTATTGCGTAACATTTTATGTTTATGCCTTGCTACCGAACTATGTCTTGCTGTGAACTTGTTATTGTTGAGACACGTTATGAGGGAACGTCGATAACTTTAGCTTACCACAACAAAATATCTGTTACCGAGCAATCGAATCAGTTAGCTGCAGGCTGACATGTGACCTGGGTGACGAACGGCAACTAAAACAAAGTTCGCTTGCACCATCGTCATATTACAATTGTATTCTTACATGGCCACAAATAGATACATTACCTAATTTCCTTGTGTCCTGGAAATAGCTGTGTTTAAAAAAGAAAAAATAGTATAAAAAATACGCGGCATCTTTCTTCTACTCGCTTTCAAAACAAATGCGCACACTAGTCAGATCAAGAGGATCTTCTCTACAGGAGGCGGTGGTGCTCAAACCATTTTTGTACACAGGGGCCACAGGGATCAACAAAAAAATGGAAGGTCCTTATAGCTGCTTTAAAGCGAAAATAGACTATTTTAAAACTCTTACTGCTTCTAGCATTTTTCTTATGGTGTCATTGTTACCGCTGCTGCTGCAAAGACACCGTTAGCAACGTGGCTACTGTCCCAAGCAAAAAGCAACACAAGAATGCAAATTTGACCTAGAAATCCTGATCTCACTGCTGTGAAAAGGCAGAGAAAAACACCCAGTTGTGTTAATAAGTAGGCAGGTTTTGTTACGTACTGATCTATTGGAAAGAATTCTGGTTTTGAACTGTTTTATGTCCCGATGGTAAGGGTGAACACAACACCAGACTTCTCTCCGTTGAGCGAACACCCGTCCGTTCACTCATTTTACCTCGGTTTCTATCTTCGCCTTCTTTGCCTCCTCCATCAACCTTTTTCTTTTGAAGTGCAGAGTTTCCACAGTTGTTCCAGTTCCTCCACTGTTACCTGGGGATAGTGACCGGGGGAAACGATGTCTCTTCCTGTTTTGGTTGCGCAATGACAGACGCACTTCCTTTATGCTGTAATTCGACCTTGGGTCCCAGTGGCACACGCAGTAGCATAGTCAAGGAAAGTGTGTCATTGGTGTCATTTTTCTACAGACATTACATTGTGCAATCAGTATTCAGAATGACGAAGAGTTGCCTCATAAAAGTTTAACCAAGATGTTGATCCTGGGAAACATTATCCCTGCTTAGCATGTAAGTATTGTCATTGTCATGTACATGTGTGTTAGCATGTAGCTCAAAGCACGTACAGCAGTCTCACAGAGCCACTGGCATGCCTGTAGAGTCTTGTTTTTTCTTTGTTTTTTTTTTACTGGACTGTTTTGTGTGGCCGCTCAGAGCAGCTATAAACACTTTTGCTTATGACACGTTGCACCAACTAGTTTGCTTCAAGCACAGACCGCCTTGTACTCGTGCTTTGTATTCATAGCTGCTTCCAATCTGCCTCGTCGCTGCTCATACACAGGAGCTGTTTCTGGGCTTCTTTGACTTCCAGGACCACCCAGTCCCACTCGTCATATGTGGTTTCGAAAAGTCACTTTTTGTTAAAATTTTACGATTTTTAGATACACATTTCAATCGACCGAGGAATGCGACTTTCCCGTAACGTGAGCTCAGACAGACGGTGTTGTGATAACAGACACAGTAATGAACCCACTTCGTACATTTTTGCTCATTTGCCAGTACATCCAGTAGAATGGAAGCAGATGGGAAAGTGGAGGGGCAAGCTGTAACTTGCGGACAGTGACACACAAACACACACACACACACACACACCCACACAAACAGTGTGTAACAGGTCTGTATCCGCAAGTTAACATGCTGAATTTATCATGCACGGTGGCAGAAGTATGGACGGCAGTGTATCAAAATAAGCTAATGAGTCTGTAGAGCTGCTGTGGAGGGATGTGAGCTGGCGAGTGCTGCCTGCGAGCCTTGAGGAAGGAGATCTGTAGCGGAGTGACAAGTGGCGCTGGTATGCGTGTGTGTGAGTGTGACGCTGTGGTGTGTGTGTGTGTGTGTGTGTGTCCGTGTTAGGGGGGATGAAGGGGTACCGACAGTGGGGACGTGGAGTGTGACTCATCTCGCTCCGACGTCATTGCTTCGTCACCAGTCGTCTGCAGCAGTCACACACACATGCAGACACACACACACACACACACACACACAGACACACACACACACACAAGCCCAAAATATTCCTCTCAAAGTTAATGACTGGCAGACTCCCGCTGACGTCCTCGCAGCAAAATCAAAATCAGATGTGCGGCGATTAATCTTTGGGGATTAACCACGTAGATCTCATTATGAATGAAATAATCTCAGTTGTTTTGTAGCACTGATGGGATTAGTTGCACCTCGGTAATGTTTCATATTGTCATTCCAGATGTTGAAGGACAAAACAAGTGAGCTCATGTATAGAAAAAGCCTCATCTGTGCAAGAAAACAACACAAGTTTGTCTGTGTAAGAAAAGGAAAAACAGGCTGAAATTCCTTGAAAATTGACTGCCTGTGTCTGCTTTCTAAGCTCTCTGTGATGAGGCTGACCTATGCCATTGCCACTGGCTCTGGTCAAGAAAAGTCAAGCCCTTCCTCCCTAAGAAATGCGTCTCTCTCTCTCTCACGCGCTTGTGATTGATGTTCCAGGTCTCATAGCCCCACACAGCCATCAGAAAGAGACTAAAGAAGCGTGCTAATGGCTTCGCTACATTTGCTTTACTCAGAGAGCAGACGCAGGCTGCTCCTCCGTGACAACCTGACTCATAAGTCAGTAGTTCAGTGTGCTGCTATTGATTCACAGGCTGCACAGGGAGGTAGAGCTCGCCGCTGCTGAAAGGAAGCTGGATCTTTATTGGTTAGATAACAGACACACACTCACTGAGGCAGTCATATGTCTCATGGACGGGAGGGAGCGCGACAGTGAAAGATAATGTTGTTTTGTTTGATGTACGTTCACAACCTCAGGAAAGTCAACATGTAATGTATGTGGCTGTAAATTACTCCTCAGATATTCCCAAACATTAAAAGTCAGGTGTAGCTGTACAGGTGCTGCTTTAAAGATCCATTTCATTTAATCATCAGTCAGCGAGCGTGATAGCTGCTGTCCGTTTGTTGTGCGCTCAATTTGCAAAATGATATCCAAGAGAAGGTGACATTTTCTCGGCGGGAGTTATCTGGTTTCAGCACATGCATGTGTGACAGCGTGGACCTAGAAGGGAAATTAATTTCTGATCAATATCTCTTTATGACATTTATTCCCCCAACCAGAATGCCATACATAAAGCAATGAGCAGCTTCTGGTCACAAACATGTCCACAACTCTGAAACCACAGAGGGAGACGAACGGCAAAGCCCGTTGAATGATAATGAACGCCTCGACCATATTTTACGCCCCAAATCGCACTTTCTAGAAAAAATAAATCTTTGATCCGAATGCAAATTAAATTGCTCGTCTGAATAGAAAGCATAAAATACTCCTCCAACACTCAAGGATTGATGTGTCCACAGAAGTAGGCAGACATCTATGTGGAGTATAACAGTAATGGAAGAGGAGGACTTTCATCTTTCAAAGGGAAGGATTTTTGGCTCCTCGCTCAGAATTTGTCGTAACTTAGGAAGCTTTGAAGTTTAGAAGTGAAATCCAAAACTGGCAGAGATTCGGTTTATATAAACAGTAGACATAATGTCTGTGCAAAGAAAGAGCCGAGCTGTCGTTGCTGTTAACTACAGCTTCACATTTAACCCGAAACTAAAACCTCGCTCCCCGGGGCCGCGTGAGAAATTGCCACCTGACCGCACCGTGCACACCTCCTCGACGTCTGCTCGTTCATAGTGATTGATTATAGATTTAGAGTCGATCCTGGGATAAGATATCTTCCATAGATAACACAGAGTCTGATTTTCTCAATGACCTCTGGTGATTTCTGTGTAAGACAGATTGCTCTTATCCACCTGAACGCAGACCAAAAGCTTTGAACTTTTTTAAAAAGAATTATTCATCTAGATGCTGCCACATATCAGAGCCCGAACCTGTGAGAGATTTCAGATTATTGCATAAGGTGGAATATGAAAGTTGTCCTGCTCACCTGGGAGTCAGAGGGAAGCCGTTGTTTTGGTAAAAAGCTTTGAATTTCGTTCGCTGCAGGGAGGTGGAGCTCGCAGCTAATTTCATTCTGATTAAAAAAAATGATTTGATTTTATTTAAAACAAGTTTGTTGTGATGGATAATTATGTGTATCATTCATCAACCTTTGTTTGCTATTGATTGTTGACAGTGATGTGATGACTTTTTGTTTTTAAGTTCCATCAAGTGACATTTTTTATAATATATAAATGAGGAGTATCCAAAATCTTGGTGCTGGTGTTGTTTTCGGGAACATCATAATTAATGTTGCACCAAAACAGCATCAGAAACCACATCTGAAAGTGAGCCATTGTGGTTGCGTACAGCAGGGGGGCTGATGTGGGCTGTGGGCCAGTACCAGGCCTTGGGTCATTCATCGGGCTGGGAAAACCCAGTAGGAACTAAGGGGGGGGTGATGTAATTGCCATTTATCTAAGGCAAATGTTTTCATTTAACAAAAAACTGATTATATTTACATAAAAGTGTAAACAAGACAATGAAATGGGGTATATGGGTCAAATTTGTACATGCACGGGGGGTCGTGGTCACATTAAATAAGCTAGTTAGTGAGAGAAAAAATGAAGAAGCAGACTACATCAACAAGTTTTTTTTTACTGGGGCTGCTGAACAAAGGCCCACAGACAGTGAGGAAAATGGAGACACTAAGAAGGAAAACGCAAAATTAAACCAAGACATTGAGGACAGCGACATAAAATTTGGTTTCATCGCCACTGGGGAAGCAAATTCTATTACTATGCTTCATATATATATATTTTATATGAATTATATACTACTATAGTCTTTGTGATACTCTTAGTGAGAGAGTCATTTATCAGTTTTACCAGAATGGAAATGCACTGAACAGTTTATAAGGCCTCAAAGATGCACAAAATGCACACCGGATGTCAACATGAAGACCCCACAGTGTATCTATAAGGATGTTGGTTGACGTCTCAAACAGGCTCTGGTTCAGGCCGTCACCCTCACGACTGCAGATAACTACTGCCTGTACTGTACTTAAAGCTGGTTTAATAAAGTTGCGTAACCACTGTCTGAAGCGGCCTGCCAGCTACACATCCCTCCCTACTATTAAACAGCGACTCTGTGCCCTGCAGGTAGTCCACGGCTGAAATTGGATTCATTTTAACAGGCTAAGGAAATCTGCTCTAGATTATATGGAGACTTTTGAGGAGCTCGGCAGCCAGGATGTAGGCAGTAGCTGCCCTTGATCCCTGCGAGCACACTTTCATTGGTTCATTGCTGGAGGAGAAAATAAAAAACAAAAAAGCAGAGGAGAGCACATGCCAGGGCTGCAGCTCAAAGGTGTCATGTGGGTCACTGGTGATTAGCGCTACACCCGAGTGCTCCTGCGCTGAGCTCAGCCAACGAGTTAGTTTTGACATCTCTGATAATGGGAGGCTGTTTTGCTGCAAATTAACTAGTATGGCAACAGGCGAGCAAAAACAGCTGTGACGTCTCACCAGCGCCGGGATTAAAGCTAAGCTCCTTTGCCCGACTGCATTGTGTCCATCGAAGAGTCAAAACAGACACTGAACAACAGCAGCAGCAGACCTGCTTCCACCGCCGTGAAAAAACAAACAACCTCATAAACCCTCTGGGATTTTGTATTATCAAAGCCGCACGCCACATTTTTTATGGCATATTAGTGCACTATCTGAGGTTGTAACCATAGGAACCGGCTTGAGGCACGTCGCTGGCCTTTCCGTCTTTTAAAACACAGAGCGTGACGTCAAAGTGACCACTGTTTTCCCTCTGAGGGAGTTTTTCCTTTCATGCAGAGCGGCGAGGGGCCAGCTCGACAGATAACAGGATGAGTCAGCGGCACTTTCATACACCTTAATGAGGAAGTTTGCTAAGCCACAAATACATGAATCAAATCCATCCATAATGAACGCTCAACTTCCCACGAGACGAGAGGGAAAAGCCTGTCGTCCTTATCGCACCGTTCATACGAACACGAGAAGAATGAAAACACCGATCTGTTTATAGTCACAATACGAGAAGTACGAGCATGTCACGCACACGTCACACAATATAAACACTGCTGGCTAGTGACGTCATTACTGTAGATTAGACCTTTGTTTAATTTCTGTTGTTTGCCATTGACGAGTGACCGGTGAAGATACCACTGACTGTGATTGTCGTCTTCTTCATTATGTTTTTATTACTCAGGGGAGATGTACAGGGATGTTATATTCAACTGTAGTTATGTTTTTATGTTTCTCGCAGACATACTGTAACTCCTATAGATTTTAATTGTTCAAATTTTGGTAAAATTAAATATTTAGAGTTTTGAGAGTTGGATGAGAAGATTGATACCACTGTCACATCTGTATCTCCTCTCTGTGATGATAGGACTCCAGGAAGTCAGTCCACTGTAACTGTGAAGTTCCTACAATGTCAAACTATTCATTTCAATTAGCATAGCCTATTTCTTCTTAACTGATCCTAGCAAACGCTAGCTTCTGACCGCTACTGCTACTGAAACTTATGTCTACAGTAGAGTAAAGTGTTGCAGAGAAAGCTCTTTCTCCAACAAAATAGTCTAATAATAAAAAACAAAACAAAAATCCTTTCTATATTCTGACAGTTCTGACACGTACTTGTATTTTAATTGCAATCCATTTTTTTCCCGACAATATATAACAACTAGTTTTGATACTTTTGCTGAAATATTTATCTTTCATATCTACACTTTCAGTATATTGTAATAAACATTACCATAAACGTGGGCAGAGAAAGTCTGTAGACGTCCAGACAGCGAGTCCTCTGAACCTGTCTCTGTCTCTCAGTGCTGTCTGAGCTGCTGCTTCATATCTTGAACACACCTCAGTCCTGATCTCTTCAGCCCTCAGGCTCTGTCCCGCTGCCGATCGCCCAAAAGATCTCCCCGTGTCTCTTCTCACTGACCTTCTTCTCTGGTTTGGTCGGGGTCATTTCTCTGTGAGATTGTTTGAAACCACAGTGCTTAAATTTATATCCAAACCGGCAACAACAACTCTCAACATAACACTGTGATATACAGTCAGTCCCCCATTTTGGTCACCAGTGGAATATCTTGACGAGAATTGGATCCATTTTTGTGAAATTTTTGTACAGACCGTCGTCATGCTCAGAGGATCCTAATGACCTTGCTGATCCCCTGACATTTCATGTACTGCCACCAGCATATTGAAGTTTTTGGTTCAAATTGAAATATCCAAACTGCTATTAGATGGTGCAATATTCATGTCACCCTCAGGTTGAATTATAATAACTTTGGTGATGTAGTGCCGTCATTAGACCTAAATTCCAACTTTTTTCTAGTTGCAAGCAAACTAGCTGCTCCAGATATTAACTGTGGATGTCAAATGCACACATCTCATCTCGGTATCAATCAATAGATGATGATTTAACCATCATTTCACTCAATAAATTAACTCAAAAACTGAATTGATATAACAACCGTGTCAAGCTAAAGGCAGTCAACCTTAGATTGTGTTTGTGTGATGTGTGATGAGTGTTTGAGACTCTGGGGTTGGTGAGATTGTAGAAACAAGCAAGAACAAGCTACATTTTGAAAGTGTCTAACTGAAGTATCCCATCCTCTCCCTTCATGCCACTCCTCTGAAACACATGAACACAAACTGCCTGACTAGCACTTGCTAGCCAGCTGGGAGGTGTGTTAGCAGCTAGTCTGCAATGTTCAACAAGCCCTCTTAACTTTTTTTAATCTAAAAAATAAATTGAACAACTCAGTTGAATGTCAGAATTGTATAAACACAAGCAAAATAGCCATCATGATTATGCCTCAGTCCAAAAAGGGGCTACCTGATGCGACAGCTATTCGTTGATGCTGTAGCTATGTGCTTTGTGCTAACTGGGTTAGCTTGGCTCAGGGGCTTTGTGCTCACGTTAGCCGCTACAGGTGGCTGTGTGTTGCCACAGCAATGGCTCTTTTATTGGGCTCAGGGTGTGTGCTTTGTGGTACTCTGTAAGCAGCTGAAGCTCAGGGATTGTTTGCTTAGTGCTAATGAGTTAGCTGGCTAGCTCCTGAACAACAGGTCCGGGGCCTGTGTAAGCCGCTGTGAGCACAGAACATTGTCGTCATCGCCAATCATATCCAAAAACAACAAACATGGCTATTGTTAGTACTCAGTGCTGTCGAGGTAGTATGTTAGCATGTGGCTGCACTTTCTCTGCCATTCTTGTGCCACTAGCTTGCTAATAGTTTTAGCAATACATCTGCCTTGTCTTGTGGAAGACTCCGGTCATGCACATTGAGTACAGAGCGTGTGCAGGCAGGCAGGTACATACGTAGACAGGTAGGCTATCCAATGTTTTTATACGGGCTGTTTAAGATGATTGGATGGGTTATTAGAGGCCTACAGCAGCCATTTTTACTAGCTTTAAAGAACAGCAGAGAGAGGCTGACAGGAGAGGAGACTGTCTCTCTGTAGCTCCCTTTTAGGACGTGGACCCGGTCTAAAGTTGCAGATTCAGGTTTCATTGGGATCTTGCGGACGGATCTCACCCCGCTGACCAGCCCCTGCTTCCTGTTTGCACTAATAAGACCCTGGGGGCTCATTGGCTAAGCTCAGCGCAGCAGCACGCTGGTGTGGTGCTAATCACCAGTGACCCACATGACACCATAAACCTTATAGATCTGTCAGCGCAGTGTTCTCAGATTACACTGGACAGCTCCCGAGTCGTGCCAGCTTTATTTAACACTCATGAGGGAGACAACGGCAGATCAGATCTCAGTTATTCATATTATTCCTCTGTGTTTAAGACATAAATCCTCACTCGGTTTTCTGCAGTGCTTTTTGGCTTATTGCTCGTTCATGTTAGCTACTGAGTTCATGACACAACAATGCTTCAACGGTCACCTGTTGAATCTTGTATGTGAAGAGAAGCTTACTAGGACTGTGTGAGTATGTGTGTGTGTGTGTGTGAGACCTCTGTTTCTTTTGTAGGATGATAACAAATCATTTGGGATTCATTAAGTTCTGACGTGGCACATTTGGTTTGTGCAGTTAGCATCGAGGCAGCTGTACCTGCATCGATTAGTTAGAAATGACTCATCACTTCCCATCTAATGTGTCTAGAACTGTGTGAGTCATGAGCAGCGAAGCCTGTGTGTGTTTCCTCTGTAAAAAAAATCAATATCTAATGGCATAATGACAGAAGAGGCTTTGCAGCTGATTTATTTACAAACCATACAATGTTTAACTCACGATTCTGACATCTGGAGGTCCAGTTGGAAATAATGATTCGATATAATAACCTGTTTCCTTCCTTCCTTTAATGAGACATCCAGTAAATCTATTTAACCTGCTCCTCAGTGGTAGCCAAAGTCGTGTTACTCTAGATATGTAGGTGATTAATTAGTGTGCAAAATCTTCACCTCTCACTCGGTCATATCGGGACAGTGGTGGAATATAACTAAGAGTACTTAAAGCTGCAGTAGGTAAGAATTGGCCACTTCCTTTGCACTTTGTACTCTGCACTTTATCTGGAAGCTGTAGTTACTGATTACTTTACAATTTGTGATTTTACACCCAACACATATGATTGGCTTATAAAGTCTGATGCATTGTTTTAGATCAAACTACGGACCAACTACAACAGTACAATGCTGCTTAGACTATGATGAACTGGTAATGATAATATACAGTATAACTGTATAACAATCATGGGGGTCATTTTTATTAATTTAATCGTTTAACCTGTGATTCCTTAAGTACATTTTGCAGATAGTTTTTTTTTATATTGTTAACATGTTGTTTACATCTTGACTTAAAAGTATAATATGCACGATTGCCCTAAAAACAACAAAAACAATAAATATAGTCCTTCTCAATCATCACTTATGACCCTCTGGAAGTCTGTGGCTGTGTATCTTCTCAGTCCCTGCCCTCCGTCTGTTGATTGACAGTTGATTGTTTCGTCTCATTCCCAGGATGTCAAATATCGACGCCTTGGGTTGGCAAACTACCAACCAACGCTTTGGGTTGGTGACTCACCAACCCAAAGCGTTGGTTTTATTTGCCAACCTGCAAATGAGACAGCAATCAACTATCTTTCTTCAGAATAGTTTACTGCACCTTTGAATACGGGCAGTGACAGACAGTTCCTGCATCGTTTGCCTTTTAAGGAACGTATCTTCTTCCATGACTGTACAGGAAACGGTGGATGAGTGAATTATTATTATGTAATATTTATGAACTGTGACAAAAAGAATACTAAAATGACTTTAAAGCAGACACAAGGTTTCTCATCCCACTGCGTCTGCTCTAGTAAAGAAATCACGTACATTTTTAAACTTGTTTCAGACTTATACCGTGCACAAGTTTTTATTTAGCAACTGAAAAACAAGCCGTTTCAGAGGTGAATTCACAGAAGTCCTTGTAATCTGGAGCCAGGCACTAGCAGGGCACAGTCTGCAGGACACTGTGTGTGTGTTATTGTTATACTCTGCACACTGTTACATAACACGCAGCCTTCAGAATATTGTGTAATATTTTTCAGATAAGAGTAGAGAGAAGCATGCAAGGACAGCGAGCAGCTACAGTATGTACATGCACGGTACAAACTGTGAAGTGAATCATTTGGTGATGGTGTCACATTCTTAGAATGGCAGCAAAACTCATGACATTAGCAGGAAGGAAGGATCCGTCTCTAATGATCAGATGTATGCGGCCTGTTTAAGAAGGACTGACAGTGCAACTCAAGTCATGTGCTGTATGTTCTTCATAAATGGATCAACTGTCTTCTTTCTCGGCTGCTCTTGAACGACCTGTTACACAACACGTCTCTGATCCTCGCAAACATGCGGTGGTATGCAAAAACAAGCCGACAGGACTAAACGCTGCTGTCAGAAAGAGTTCACTTCCAAAAGACCTGCATCTACTCATTCACGGCCCTAAACGATAACGTCCCCGAACGCCACTTCCTCCGATCTGAGCTCAGGGATCCGGCTCAGGTTTCCGAGGCCTCGGATCAGCTGCGGGTTTCACACTCCCGTGCGTCCTGAGACAGCGGACGAGGTCTCCAGAGAGGAGAGGTGAAAGGGTAATCTGATCCCACCTGCTGACACAAGCTGCCAGTAGCTGGGGATACAACTAATTCTGTTAGACAGACATAAATTGTGTCATTGACACAACCAGTTTGAATAATTCATGACCTGACACAACTCCTCAGCACTGTCACTTTGCAGCGAACAGTCAGTGGGTGGGGCCTGCTGGGAGCGGCACTTCCTGCTGTCCGACTTGATTTCAGATCTTTATTTTTGGTGAGACAGGATCTCTTAAAAGTTTGATTGTCAGGTGTTATTATTCTGAACAAACAACTAATCATGTTTGTGTGTTTGAACATGAGTCTAACAGTATTTTTGTAATTTCTTGTCTTGTCTCGCTACAATCAGTAATGTAGGCCACTTCAAAATCAGCTTTTCGAAACGAGCTCGAGCTGTCATTGCATTCATTCCCTTCCTGTCTCTCACACACACACACACACACACACCCACCCACACACACACACACACACACACACACACACACACACACACACACACACACACACACACACACACCTTTGGAATCAGAGCCTCCACAGAGTAACTGATAATGGACCATTGTGTGCCATGCGGTCACAGGAGCCTGATGATTGAAAACCAAATTAACTTTCCTTCTGAGTGACTCTTGAGTAAGATGAAGCCGACGACGGCTCACAGGTTTCTACCAGTTTCAAATTCTTGTCTGCTTAAATGAGCCGGAGTCACTCAGACGCCTTTTAAACTGCGCGAGCTGTTGGATACAGTGAAATGTAGTGGGGTTTTTTTTCTAACTCACGTTTCTCTATGCTGAGTTAATTTTTTCAAATTGCGTTACACAGCTGTCTTTACCGACATGCAGCTCAGCAAAACAAACTGCACTAATGCAACCAAAACACTTCACGCACATCTCAGAATGAACACATTTGTCTCCTGACAACATCACTTATGACCGTAAATCATCCACTACTGAGCTAAAAATCACCAACAACAGGCAGCATTAAAGTAAGGGATGTGAATAATTAGTCATTCATCGATTAAAATACATTACCAGCAATCAGAGATGGGCAGAACTACATGAAAGTACAAATACTTGATAACCAAATATATCAAAATGAAATACAAAAGACTGGTAAAAAGAAAAGTATTAATTAAATAACAAGTCAAGTGATTCATGATTTAATAATATGAAAAGACATTCTGTACAAACTGATTTCATTTTGAACATTTAGTAGCCTCAATTTATTATATTATTTGATTTTGCTGGAATAGTTGTTGAGTAGCCACAGACGGGAGGTCCGCAATTAAAATGAAGTCTTTTTTTGTGTTATTTAGTTTATCATTCAGGCGACTTTATGACTTTGCATCAAACATTGATCATGTCAGTGGTTAAAACAGGTCTCTAATGGCAAAACATCCAACGTATTTCATATATTATGAAACGATGATTGATTGTTAAGGCAGCCGACTTAAAATTTGCATCCCTAATTAAAATGTGTCACTACTGTCTTTGTAATAGTATCTTTTTTTACTTATTCACCAAACACAAAGATTCAATCACAACAAAATTAAGGTCACTTCTTTATTGCATGGATTACTGAAGCTTCAACAGGCTTTTTGGTGCCCTTTTTGCAGAGAGTGCAATACAAATCTTCACACACTTGCATAGGAGAGCTACAGTTAAAGAAATACAACAGTGGTAGTCAACCCAAGTTCTCCTTGACGCTCTGTGTCATTCAGTAAACAGACCTCCCCTCGCACAGCCAGCATTTGTGATCAGCTGCTGTTTGTTTGCAGGAACGTATAAAGTTAAAAAGATCAAAAACCTGCGAGCGCTCGTGTAATTTTGCTGAGTGCATCTGAAGAAAGCGATCGGCAAAATGCGTTGTTCGCTCTCAATAAACACAGTAAAGTCGTTTCAGTGTGCTGTGGTTCATTCCGGTTCGTACTTTCTGTTTTCTCTTGCAACGCGCCTGGAAAAGAGTCTTTTTTGCATGCCTGGTCTGATCCCTACCTGGCAACCTTCAGCAGATATGTCCAGACATCCAGCACTCATGGTGTCCAAGAGGGACATCTGATCATGCGGATGGTAGTCATAAACATTTCCACTATGAGGTTGGGGAGTGGAGAGAAAGGTGGAAGGAAAAGTGAGACCACTCCATGACTGGAAGAGATGGCGAAATCACACATTGTTCCATATAATAACAAAATGTTCTGGTCTTCTTTGAGGTCATCGAGGCATAAATACAGACTCTCAGTGTCCCACTGACGACTTTACTTTGGTGTGTTGTTTAACAGTTTTGTTACAGGTATGCAAATGTGCAAAAAAATGAAATAAACAGAGTTTTGGTGAGAAAACAGTTGAATTGAAGATGTGGTCATTGTGTGAAAGTAATGAAAAATGAGCCAAAGGTTGCACCTCATTGACCCGTGTGAAGAGTTTTGAAAAAGTGAACTCTGTATTGAGGGATGGGAGTTAACAAGTGTAAATAACAGTAATCTATACACAGAAAAAACACAAATACATGCTCAAAAACACAGTGTATCTTCAGTTTGCTGTGTGTATTCATGGACTGATGATACGATTTTCCCGGACATGTTTGTCAAAAATACCTCAGAAGCATGCAAGAGCTTTTCCTCAGTAGTGCTGGGGGTTCAATTGCTTCTCCTGCTCACTCATCCTTGTTTTTTTTCATGAGAAGTTTAAACTTCAGACTAAATTTGAAACTGAGTCATCACTCCAAGGAACTTAGGCCCTCAAGGCTTTCTTAGTTTTACTTGGTCTCCATTCAAATCTGAGCATGAGAAGAGGCTACTGTTCTTTTATATCCAAGAAATCATCAGCAGAAATTCCTGATAAACTCTATTGTGCTGTGTTCCAGCTCACATTTGGATGTGCTGGCTGGTAATCATGGTGAATGGAAATTCAAAGTAACAAAAAATAAAATACTTTTAGCCATTTTCAAAGTTAGGTGTACTATTCAGTGTGATCCATGTGTCTATAGGGATGTACACATGTTCAAGAGAGGCTCAGTAGTTTGTTGTATGTGAACAAAATCTGATTAAATTGTTTTGTTGAAGACAGAAAAAAGTTAATGAAATATATATTTTGAGCTTATTACACACAAGACACGTGTAAGTACAAATACATTGAAAACATACAGTAGGGTCAAAAAGTATGATACCACTGATCAAACTTCTATTTTACCTTAGTTTCAAATGTAGTACTATTTATTTCATTACAAATCATTATATAAGCTTAATGATTTGAGTGAAAGGTTTAATCTTAGAAAAAAGTCCATGAATTTCAGAATATCTTAGTGTTTGTTGTGCCACCAATGTTGCTTTAATGACAGCATGGCATGGACTCCACAAATTCATGTAAAAAACTAGGTTTAATTTGTTGAATTGAATTTGTTTGTCCATGCCAGCTCCAGTGCAAGCTGTCATCAAAGCTTAACAAGTCAAGTGAAAACTTGAATCTTAGAAAAATGTCCCTGAATTTCAGAATAGCTTAGTATTTGATGTGTTGCCCATGTTGCTTTAACGACAGCATGCACTCGAGCTGGCATGGACTCCACAAGTTTGTGTAAAAACTAGGCTTAATATGCTGTCATCAAAGCTTAACAAGCCAAGTGTAAAGTTGAATCTTTGAAAATAGGCCATGAGCTTGAGAATATCTTGGTATGCCCCGCTTTTGCTTTAATGACAGCATGCACTCACGCTGGCATGGACTCTACAAGTTTGTGCAAACCTGATGACTCAGGTTTTGCTTTTCAGAAACTGGATCAGTTGTATCCAAAGCGTGACCACACCATCATCAGATCAATTCATTCGGCATAGTATTTTACACAAACTTGTAGAGTCCATGCCAGCTGGCAAACCACATAGTAACACATTCTGAAACTCATGGACATTTATTTGAAAGATTCAACTTCCGTCCAAACATTGTCTTGTATTTTGAACGTGGTGATCGGATTTCACGTGTGAGTTACAGCTTTGTGTTCGTTGCGCAGCGTGTCGACCAGCTTGTTCGGCTTTCTCACTTGAAAAGAAATTGATTTCTCGATTGATTGAAATAATCTTTAAGAGATAAAGAAAGATAAAAGACTCCTGACTCAAAGATAACTCCTCAGACACTCCTTTGCTCTTTACTCCCTGTGATGATATTGATCACGTGTGTGTTTGTTTTTGTCTTTTGTTTACTCGCCAGGGAGCCTGATATTCCAGCCTGGGCTCCGTTACTCTACCAGCTGCAGCTGCTGGACATCAGAGAGAAACCGGACCCGTTGACTCTGCCCGTCGCGGACCGCATCCGCATCGGCAACCAGAAACGAGAGCGAGGAAACTTTCTTTTCCAGAGGGAGGAGTACTGCCTGGCCGCCAGAGCCTATTGTATGGCTCTGGATATGCTAACCACACGCAGCAGAGGTACGGCCAGCATCAGAACCTGAATTTATTCATAGAAAATATTACCGCACTGTCACCCAGGAAAAGTGTTGCAGTAGCTGATATGAGCTCCATCTTCATGGGAAGAGGTGAAAATGGAAATGGAAAAAAAACAGATACAACACACACACACGCATTAGACATATGAAACACAGCGTTTGATAGAGACTTCAGACACATTTCACATCCATCCGAGCCCAGAATGACATAACAGTTCAGCTCTCCCCTCCGGTCCTCCATCACACTAATCACACCATCACCATGCAGAGCCACATCTATCTGCGCCGAGTGCCACCATAAACGTTTTTGCTTAATTCGTTTTTTGCATAATCAAAGCTAATCAACTTTCATATTATTTCCACCTTCTTAATCACTCCAATCATCGACGAGGCAGGACGGGCCCGTGAGGGAAATGTGACTGAACAAGTCAGTGAAGAGAAAAACATGAACTGCTTCGTAATGTGTCAATGACGGCGGAGCAGCGAGTGAACTCACAGTGGCACTGGAGAGACGGGTTTATCAGGGCATCGAGATCGTGTGATTAGCGGATGAGAAGACGAGCGGGAAAATGGACGATAACGAAGCAGAGACGCCGACGTCTTTAACTCTTTTTGGATCGTTTTGGGCCCATGAGAATTATTTTACAAGTACGATTCGTGACACATGGAGATTATTAATCACTCTAATTTATTAAATATCTCTAGAATTTTAAAGGTAACTGACTGTTAAATGTAATACTGATGCCTCTCAATGACCTACATGAGCAGATGAGACCATCAGCATAGAAGATATGCGATCTCAATATAGTTTGTCTTAATGGCTGCCACCAGGGCCCCATTCTTAAAATTAAAACAATCTTTTATGGTGGAGTGCTGAGGATGAACTGAGGAGTTTCATCCTGAGGGAAGAAGCTGCTCTGTAGTCTGGTGGTACGGCAGCAGATGCTTTTGTATTACCAGCTGACAACAGAATACATTTTATGTTGGCCTCGCTACAGCTTTATCTTGCTGTCAGCTTATTATTACGAAGACTTAACATTACCGGGGAATGTTGATAACTTTAGCTTTAGCTCAGCAAAACTATGACTACCGAGAAACCAAATCTGTTAGCTGAAGGATTACATGTAACCAAGGTGTATGAATGGTAATGTTACTTAAACAAAGTTCACTCTATTTCACCATCGTCATATTGCAGTTCAGTCAGACAACTCACGTTTGAAATGTTTCATATAGCAGCAAAACCGGGTTAGAGTTTGGCGTCAAGACTCCGACCTCATGACTCCCCGCAGATGTGTTTACATCAGCCATGTTTTCATAAAATGTCAAGCGAATCTTAAGCAAACTTTTGAAAAGTTGCAAAAATAAATTTAAAAAAATAAAAACGTGAATCTGGTGCGTTTCCATAAGCTGTTTTGAGCGAATGAACTAGGCTACACAAAGCGTAATGTCGTCAGAGGATGACGCAGTGTTGGCTACGTCACGCGTGGATGTGGAAGTAAACAGAGGCGAGAGGTAAATGTTGCCGTTTTCATACAATTTTTAATGAATTTTGAATGCTTTATGGAAATACGGCTAGTGAGATATATTATCGAGATGTCTGCCTGAACTAGCTCACAGGCATCACAACATTTATTAACGTTACATAGGCACAAACACAGCTGTGTTTAAAAAAAGCAATGAAAAAAATGTTGCATCTTTCTTTCACTCACTCACTTGCAAAAAAATGCGCACACTAACCAGATCAAGCTAAAAAAAAAAAAAGAGAGTCAATATTGAGCTCAAATTCATCAAGTAGGTGACAAGACTCCAAGTTATTATTGATGTAGGTCTGTGCTGCTGTAAGTGTAAATTGGCAACTTAATTAAGGTGTTCGCGTAGCATTAATGGCTTGTTCTGTTGCCCCCAAGTGGCTGAGTGGAGTTATGACGAGATCCACGCAGGTGGTCGCTGAGCTGCTAACATTTATCAACCATCATACTCGGGCCAAGTACGAAAAGTGCTCATTACTCGGGTCACCGCTGCATTCAGCTGGACATGTGTGTCTAATGATGAAACCATGCAGTTTTTTCCAGTAGGAACAGTGATACAATATCCAGATGAATAAAAGAACAGAAGATGAACGGTCCTTATAATGACCCCCGATGGGAGTTTCTCTTCGAGTGTCCAACTATTTTCAAGATTCTGCAATATTTTTGAGTCCGACATTAGATGACTAATCTCTGTCAACTGGCTTTTTTTGTGTTGACAGTATGTGTGTCACTAAATGTCCACAGCAGAGCAAACATCAGAGGTTGTGTGTCTCGGTCTCTGTACAGATGGCAGCGATGGCAGTGTGAAGGTGGAGGAGGAGGAAGTGCAGGACTACCGGGTGAAGTGTTTGAACAATCTGGCCGCCGCTCAGCTCAAATTGGAGCAGTACGACGAGGCGCTGCACACCAGCAGGGACGTTCTGACCCTCGAGCCAAACAACGTCAAGGCCCTCTTCAGGGCGGGGAAGGTGAGGGCCAAGTCTGCCGGGTTATTACTGAGAGACAACTGCGGGGAGCATCTCATTTGATCCTTATCAATCCATAAATGATTATTGCAGGGACGGTTCCTGCCAGCAAGCGGAATTTGTTTAATTTGGGATTAGATTTGATTATTTCTGAGGAAGAAATAGCTGCTACATTATTGCTATCTGTTCTCTGCCTGTTTTGATTTATGGGTCCTCCAGCACCGCTCTCACTGTACCTTCTCTAATCTCTCTCAGCTCCTGTCGGACAAGGGGGAATACAAAGAGGCGATGGAGGTGCTAAAAAAGGCCTTGAAACTGGAGCCGGCCACCAAGGTGAGATTATGTGGGTGAGCCGGTCCGTCCCCCTCGCCACGTTCATCCCAAATCTGCCCGCGAATCCCTCACGCACAAAGGAAAGGTCATTCTAAAATTAGGTCGCCATTATTATCAGAGCCACCGAACCAGCCAATCAATACGAATGAAAGGTGGCCCACTTAAGGGTCCAGTATGTAGGATTTAGGGGGACGTATTAGCTGAAATATAATATTCATAATTGTGTTTTCATAAGTGTATAATCATCTGAAACTAAGAATTTTTAGGTTTTCGTTACTTTAGAATGAGCTTTTTGTATATACAATTTAAACAGCCTATTGTATATGTCCAAGTCACATAAACACAATGTAAATGTAGCATAACTTTAAATTAACAAGACTAAGGTGCTAATGGCTCTGATATGGTTCATTGTGTGAGAATTTTAGCTTGAAACATTCAGAAAATTAAGTAATATCATCAACAGAATGTGAAGAAATCAAAGTTCGATGTTGTGACATCTGTGAATTGTGCTGCCATCTACTGAAGTTAGCATGCTAACCAGCTAGCCTCGGCTCGTCCTGGTCCAAAGTTTACTTGTCAGCGATGTAAAAATCAACACTCCCCATGTGCTCAGGGACTGCTAGCTGCACGGCTAATTGAGCTAACTAGCTGACAGCCACAGCTAGCGGCAGTTAGTGGTTACTCGGCTGATTTGCTGCACCCTACCCCGACATTCTCACAGTGATGATGCTATCACCTACGGAAGCCCTAAAGGGCCATGCATTCATACATTTTATTTCCTCCGTTTTCCCGTGATAACGAGTTAATTTCATTTGTTTTCTCGAGATCTCGAGTAATTTCCTTTCTTAACGAAACTTTGTTTTCCCGAGATAACGAAATAATTAATTTGAGATCTCGAGAAAACAAAACGATAGTGTAGTATATTAAATAATTGCAGGAAACATCATTCAGTGTAGCAATGTCAGAGGAGCAGAAGCATATCGATCACCACGTCACATATCTTTTCAATCAAGGCCTGACACAGGCTGAAATAGCATTATGCCTTGCTATTACAGAGGATATACACATTAGTGTGCGTAATCTAAAAAGATGGTTAGCAAGGCTTCAGCTACATCGGTGGCGCAATCTAAGTGAGCCTGATGTCGTTGTTAACTACATAGCTGACCAGCTACGAGGTCCCGGGCGTCTCCATAATCTCAGGCCTATCATATCACAGTCATTATCTCGAGATCTCGAATTAATTATATCATTATCTCGGGAAAACAAAGTTTTGTTATCTCGAGATCTCGAGAAAATTATCTCGTTATCTCGGGAAAACAAAGTTTTGTTATCTCGAGATCTCGAGAAAATTATCTCGTTATCTCGGGAAAACGGCAGTTGTTATTTCGAGATAATAACTCGAGATCTCGAGAAAACAAATGAAATTAACTCGTTATCACGGGAAAACGGAGGAAATAAAATGTATGAATGCATGGCCCTTTAGGGCTTTTGTAATCACCATCTAAATTTTGTGTGTTTGCATGCTAGCATTTGCTAATTAGCACCAAACACAAAGTAAAGCTGAGGCTGATGGGGACGTCATTAGTTTTGCAGGCATTTTGTCAGAAAACAAAATATTGGAAAAATTAAATGGAAAAAAAAGCAAAATGAAAAGTTAAAGGAGCAACAAACTTATTATAAATCATCCTCAGAAACTTGCACCAGTTTATGTAAGTTTATGTAAGTTAACACGTGGTATGTCTGATTCAGTTCATGAAGAAATACTATAAAGTCCATAATTTGTAAGAATTTTTTCAGAACAGGACAGTTTAGAACACAATAACTTATTTTTCTGCCTCATTAAATCCTCACTCTTCAGTTCCTCTCATCTTCATCCACGCTCTTTATATCTCACAGCTGCTTGTTTTATTGCAGCTTTTTCAGTCAGCAGAAAAACATCTTCAGCAAACTGTGTACGACGCTCTTCATGTTCATTATGAAAGTTTAGAGAATTTAGAGCCTGAAGAGAAGGATCCTGGTGAGCGACTTCTGTTGAGGGCCTGTCCGGTCTTGTTTGTGTGGTTTGTCTAATCTGCCAAATCCTCCACACGGAGGCTCTGGCAAAACTGCACATCTGGCAGCCTACAGATGTGACCGCACTGCTCAGAAGTGTCCGGCGAAGTTGGTAAAAATAACAAACATGTGAGCTAAATATTGTCACTGTGAGCCCTGCGCTCCAAAAGTAGTAGAGTGAAGGTAAGAAAGAGCCAGAGTCGCCCTCCACGCTGTATAATCAAGACGACCTCTCTCTTCATTACATCAAAAAAAGGAACAATAATCTCAGTTCATCGTTTATTTTAGCTGACTAGTTGGTTTCACTCACTGCAGGCTGGGTGAGATTGCTAAGAGTTAATGATCAGCTGTTTACAGCACACTGCTGCCAGTATTACAGTGACCTGACCTAAAGGGCACACTGCCACTGTCACAAATATGTCTGGTCTCGTCTAGACAAACCAAAAATATCTGCCGCTTTGGTAATTACACCCTTGTCTCAACATTGGATTAAATACTTTGAGGAAAACCGATTTTAGCTGCTGTGGGAGAAAGTTATCGTACTGCGGCTGGACTATAAAGATGAAGCACAAACAGACAAGAATACATGTTTTGCTTGCTTTGTTTTAATACATTTTATGACAAGTTACGTACAAATGTTGGAAATTAAGCACGGGCATTTGCAATTTCAAAGAAAATTCTGATTGTTATGACTCATTTGTTTTTGGCCTTCAGTCTCTGAGGTCGACTCTGTGTTTCAGACCTCTGCTCTCCCCTGCTGGACATTTTTGAAACTGCCTCCTTTCCAACATTAGACCTTTTTATTTGTTTACAGGATGTGTTAATATGTTTTCTTTAACGCTTTTCTTTAAGGCGATCCACGTCGAGTTATCTAAACTCGTCAGAAGGCAAGCAGGAGGCAGCGACACTCAGGAATGGAGAGCCAAGCCGGCGGAGATGCTCGGAGACAACGTCACACCATTTCTTATTCCTTCTAAGAAGAAACCATCGGTAAGCCTCAACAGAAAATATGTAAACATGTTCTATTCTGACTCCATTTTGACTCCTCTTAGTTGTTTGTGTGTTTTAAGGGACTTTCCTGGAAGTTTATACTCGGCGCTCTGGTTGTGGCCTTGGGCAGCTTAGTGACGTCGGTGGTCCTGACCGCGAGAAACTGAGACCCTCAGCAGGAGGCGCTTTGAAAGTCCTCGTCACCACCACCACCACCACCATCATCATCATCATCATCATCGTGTGCAGGTGCAGGTGCAGAGCATTGCCTTCTAGTCTTATTTAGTCATTTGAAGTGTTTTTTACTGTAAAGAGACGAGAAGGAATGCAACACAGAAGAAGCACTGAAGCCTGGGGTTGTGTTTGTGTGAGTTTTTACGTGGTAGAAACATGTTTGAGTGAAGGGTGTAAAGTATTTATGATAATGGTGACAGTACAGCATTGAGTGAATTCACAGTTCCAGCAGACATTTCCTGCTGATGGATAAGACAGAAGTTTTTTTTGCAGTTGCGTCTGTTTTATTTGGAAAAGGGATTACATTTTTGTTTGTCAAAAAAAAAAGGGTCCTGGAAAATATTCTGGTATCACAGACACCACAAAAAAGAGAAAAGGAACTTTTGTAAAGCGTGTAACCAAAAAGGTAATTAGTAAATGAATAACGCTTTCAACATCACAATTCTGAGATGTATTTGATCAGAGCTCCAGTAATTGTTGAAACTGAAATGTAATATTGCTCACATAAGCAATGCTTGCGATGCTTAATAAAAATGTTTTAAAACATTTACTTGGTCTGTCTTGATTGTTTAAAAACTAACCACGTCCGTCACAGACGTTTGGTCGCAGAGGTAAAAATGTGAATTA
Organism: Pagrus major; assembly: GCF_040436345.1. Classification (NCBI taxonomy): domain Eukaryota; kingdom Metazoa; phylum Chordata; class Actinopteri; order Spariformes; family Sparidae; genus Pagrus; species Pagrus major. Next base: position 10,333,637 of record NC_133222.1, read on the forward strand.
ATTTAAAAAGGCTGTCTGTCTGGTGAAACCATTAAAAAACATTCAAGTTAAATCTCAATTATTGTTCCTTATTTATTTGCTTCATAAAATTACTTCACTACCAAATAAATACAAAACCTAAGAAAAATATAAGCATGACTACATTATTTGCATTATTTGTGCATGTGTTCCATTAACAGAAATCTTCATTTTGATCAGAGAAAATATACTTAAGGCTCGAGAGTTAAATATTTCAACGCTTAAAAAGTTCTTGCAGGAAAAATATGCTCTTCATCACAAAAATAAAAACCACTTGGTGTCCTTCATTGCTCCGTCGTATCGACTGATATCGATCTACAGTCCACAGCAGGCGTTAAGCTTCTTCTTTGGGTTGGACGGACTCAGTCTGACCTGAGAGTCTGACTGCCGCCTCAGTTTGACATTTTTCTTTACCTCTCTGTGGAAAAAGGGAAAACAAGTCTAAGTGTTGCCATGGTTTGAGAAGGGGAAAAAAAAAAAACACTTTAAAACTCAATCTCTCCTGCCTCCTACCTCGCTAGATGAAGCACGGCCTCGACGACGTTCGTTCCCTCTTTGGCACTCGTCTCGCAGAACAAGGCGCCGTATGCCTGCAAGCAAAGTATCAACATACCTGACTGCAGAGGGTTTATTTAGACACCTGGGAGGGCCGGGCGTCTGTATAAACATTCTTCAATCAGGTGGAATGAAAAAGTTACACACCTTGGCCAACTTCTCTCCGTGCAAACTGCTCACACAGCTTCCCTCTGGAAGCTTCTCTCGCAGGTCCACCTTGTTTCCAATAACACACATGGGGATTTTCTCCTCTGCTGAGTCCTGTTTAAAAACAAAGGACATTGTAAAATATATTCCTGCTTCTTCGTCAGTCATTAAACACTTTACATTTCCAGTTACCTGAATCTGATCCACCCACGCTCTGACATTAAGGAAACTGGTTTCTGAAGTGACGTCGTAGAGGAGCAGGACTCCATGAGCTTTACGGAAATAGGACCTGGCAATGCTACGAAACCTACAATAAAAAGAAATGCAACCCGGTTTTTAGTGTATTTTCAATTCTAAGAAACGTGTCGTTAACACAGATTTAATCGATAACATGTTTTTCCTGTTTGAACTCCTCTACCTCTCCTGCCCAGCTGTGTCCCATATCTGCAGGCTCGTCTTCTCTCCGTCCACCAGCATCCTCTTCATTTGGAAATCAACTCCTGAGAAGCAAAAAACAGATTTTAAACTTCTGAAATCAAGAATGCGTCAGCGTCTGATTAAATGTTATGTGTTTGCTGTGGCACCCACCCAGCGTTGTCTGCATGTCTCCTCTGAACTCGTTGAGCGTAAGTCTCAGCAGGAAGCTGGACTTTCCAGATCCTGCGTCTCCGGCCAAAACCAGACGGTACATCGGAACAGGTTCTTCAGATTCCACTATGTCTGCTTCTAAAGGCTTCTCAAATGGGACAAAAGATTACTTTAATATGGAAAACTCTTTTAGTTTCTGCTTTATTTTTTAATTAAGAAATCAGTAAGTAAGTTTATTCTCGACTCGAGCTCCACTTCATTATTTTTCTGGAGCTTTCGCTCAAATCTCACAGCCTTTGCCATCATACAACCACCTGTAATCACATGACCAAAGCTCCATACGACTGAGCAAACATGAAAACTATGAGATGTGGTTGAAAGCTCCAGTAAAACTTATTAACTGGACCCAAAGTTAAGATGTTTTTCTTTTCCTTTGCAAGATTTACTTACGTCTAAACCAGGAAGAAAATGTAGAAATAATTCGTTTTTTCAGAGTTTGTCAAGATTTTTTTTACTCGTGTTTTACCGACATTTAAATAACCATAAATCAACATGTAGTTGAAATACACATTAAAATATTGTCATTTAAATGCTGTTGATTCTTGAAGAGGAGGATTTGGATGAATCACATTTTTCAACACGAAAGGTAAGACACTGGTGGTGACGCATCAGTGGTTCCCAACCAGGTTGTAAGGGCCCCCAGAAGGTGTTGCAATATAAATCTGAGGGGTCATGAGATGATTAACAGGAGAGGAAACACAGGAAATTTTCCTCTAATCTTTGGAGTTTTGTCTTTGAAAATAACTAACAATTTTGGTAACACTTCATTTTAGAGGTCCGCTAAATTTCATGTTCAGTAGATGGTGTCCAATGACCAAGTGACAGATTAGAAATTTCTGTGAAATTGTCACAATAACTACCTCAAAATTTATTGGAAATAACCCCAACATTATTTAATAATAATATTCTGCTATATCCAATAAGCAGTTAATCAATAGCTGGTAATTTCCAGGAAACTTCCAAGTAGTTTCTGTCAAACTTCTGCTGGTCAGTAAGTTGAAGTACAATATTTAATCATTTAAAAAAAAGATTATAGCAGAAATAGCACAATATTATTATTAAACAGTATTGTGATAATTTTCAGTAAGTTTTGAGGTAATTATTGTGGTAATTTGGAGGTAATTTCAAAGACATTTCAAATATGTTCCTTGGTATTTACCACCTAGCAATACCATTTTACTTCTTTGGGACTGTTCGACATAAACAGGAAATAGATCAAAATGATGATTAAACTCGCCTCAAATGGTAAACACGTGTCTGGTGACCTTCTATTGTTACCACCCGGGTCACACCTGTGTAGTAATCGAGCTGTTAATCAGCATCTTGATACGCCACACCTGTCAGGTGGGTGGATGATCTCAGTGCTCACTGACGTGGATTTAAACATATTTGTGAACAAAATTAGAGAGAAAGCCTTTTGTGTGTGTGGAATAAGTCTTGGTTTGGGAGCAAAAACAAAGGTGTTGCCTTTATATTTTTGTCGGGTGTAAAATCGATGCTTACTGAGGAGGTCTCATGCATTAAGAAGCCCATTTACCTTTGTGGAAAATGCAGACAAACGTCTTCGTAGGGATGATGCAATAGAGTTTGTCCTGCTCGGAGCCACTGACACTGTAGCTTCAGATTTCACCTCTGATATCTGTAACAGACAAAGAAGATACTATTTTTAACTCAACAGCACATTGACATTATCTGACCTCTGAGCTATTTGAACCTGATGTCTGCTCTGACCTCCACATCAGACGGGACGTAAGAGTAACTGTGATGCACAGTTTCTGTCGAGCTCCTGCTGTCGTCGCTGTCGTAATCGCTGCCTGCGCTCTCGGCCGTGTCCATCGGCAGCGAGACTCCACTGTCCAGGTACTTATCAGCCCAGGTGGCCACATGAGAGTAGGTCATTTTGCTTGGATCCAGCTCCGAGCTGCACCAAAGCACCAACACACTTTAGCTTTAAGCTGTGACGATTGAATTCGCCGAAATCAATCCTCGGATTCACAGAGGTGTAAAAAACTTTATATACCTGCCGTGGTTGAGTGTGCTCTGTCGGAGGGGTTTCATCCTCCGGGCTGGGATTTCATTTTGGGGAGACAGCTGTTGAGCAGATTAGGAACGTCAGGGAGGAAACTTTTTTTTTAACACTTGAACTAGTGAAAACAATATACTGTCAGCGTCTATCAGATGTAGAGCCAGTGGGCATGAGGAAATATGTCATCAGCCAACACGGGACTTACCCTCCTTTTAGATGCACTGGCCAACGCAGAGCGCAGCCCGTCGTTGCTGTCGTACAGCTTTTTGTTCGTTTCCCTAATGATGTGTTCAAGGAAATACAAGACAGGTTCAGAAACAAGGACAAAAATGTTCTTTATATAACAGTTGTGTGGTAGATAGGACTGGGCAATATGAAACTATACATCATCTTAGATTTGTTATATCATCAAGTGTTTTCTGTTCCTGTTTTTAAAGGCTGGATTACAGTTAAGTGATGTAATTTTATAAAGTTACAGTTCTACTATTTCTGATACCTCTCTTTACCCACTCAGTCATTATATTCACATTACTGATGGTTACTTATCAAAAATCCCATCCCCTTAGAGACTGATATCTCAAAACCTGAGCAATCACAACCAAAACTATCCAAAGCAAACCTTTAATCAAATGATAGTAATCATAAAATTTCCATAGTTATGAAACAATTGACTTTTTCTTCCTGAATGTTCACACTCAGAAGCTTCATCAAGTAAAAGACAGTCTTACTGGAGAACGTGAATCTGACTGGAATACGACTGGTACTCCAAAAGCATGCTCTTCAAATCCTCCGTTTCTCTGTGAAGAAACACAGGCCACATGTCGTACTGTATGCTGGATTATGTTTTGTGTCAACAGGCCACGAGTGTTAAACAGCAGTGGCTCACCTTTCGTGTTGAGCTTTCTGGTCTGCGTAAATGTTCTTCAGCTTGTCCAGCTCCGTGTGCAGGACGGCGATGTCGGTCTGGGCCTGCAGCAGAGACGTCCGCAGCTGCTCGTTTTCCTGGGAGGAGATTCAGTGAGGAGCTGGAATAATTCTACACGACATACATCCGACGGGTTCAACTGAAACAATCACATCCAAAACGACTTACCTGCGAGAGATCACTGATCTGTCTGTTCAGTCTGACCACCTCCTCCTTTGACTGGTTGTAATCAGATTCCTCTTGGCTCTTGAGAAAAGACGTTTACACAAACACTTTCAGATGTCAATAAGCTGACGTGTTTTTATTTTGAATTAAAAAAAAGATGAAAGAAGGCATTTCCAGACTTATCGTTTCATGTATTGGCAAACTCAGTAGCAGCAGTAGCAGTAAGCCCTTTGGATGTAGACATATCAGTTATAGCCAAACTGATACATGAACACATATAATCAATCATTTTGTTGGTTTAACTCAGCTTTAAGTTTGAAAGACTTGTGCTGAGTGGGACTTTTTACAGCTGAAAAATAAACCTGTTAGTTCTCTGTGATGCAGGCAAACATACTGTATCTTTAGCATTGTTGTACTGCTGCTTCTTGTAATTTAGTGACCGTGCATTGTCAATGTTTAAAAGTATTTCGGCATTAACTGTCCGTCTAAATAAAGAGTGTCTTGGATTTTTCTCTTTTTTGAAAGTTTGTGTTCCCTCTCAAAAAGCCTCTTCACCACATTTTATTCAAACTTCCTGAGCCCTCTAGACTTTTTCTTCCTATGAATATATTGGCAATAAACTAATGGCCAATATATTGTCAATAAGCGCCATCTACAGGCAAGGAATGTAACTGCTGTCACAATTTAACATTTGAGCCAAACAGAGGCATTGAGCATTACTGCATTTTTCTCCTTTACACCTGTTGTTTACATTATGTGTGTTCCTGCTGCTAAAAACTGATACACATTAAACATCTGTCTGGTGCTGCATGTTTCAACTACAAACGATATCAAACATTTTTTCCACTGTAGATGCTCGAGGTGGAATTGTTTTCCTGCATTGTGATGTAGGGCGGACCTGGTACAGGTGTAGATATTGACCTATAGCACAGCATCAGATTTCACCTGTTGATAGCATGACTGAAACGCAATACAAATAAGTCTTGCATTATCCAGACATAGGCTGGTGTAATTATCTACCCCACAGTTACTGCGATTACAGTGTTGTATTTACTTTGTGATGTAAAGGAACGATGAGAAGGTTTGCTTCATGGTGATAATAAATAGAAGGCTACTGCCATGCAATTATCAGCTTAAACATTGTGAGCAGGTTTACGAAGAGGAAGAAGATCACTGAGCTTTTCTTTAGCCTGCTGGATGTTGGTCTTCACCTTCATCATGCGTCACACTGCCCGAGACGACCAAACACAGACGTATGGTCTAATGCAAAGTTACATTTTTGAGGAGGTGCACATGCAGACACTCTGCTGCCACATTATGCTCTGAACTTCTACTGCACAAGTATAAAGGCGACTACTTCAACTGACATCTAACGCTAACACTAATTTATCTACAGCTCAGATTCTGTAATATATGCAAACTATGTTTAAGCAAATAAGAGCTGCTTGGAAAGGGAAAAAATAAGATATTTATGCATCTTCAAAAAACAACACTTGCAGTTTTTAAGCACACTGAAGGTTGGTGTGAGACAATTTTTTACCAATCATTTATTATTATGTTGGCTAGCACTTGGTACAAGTGTTTAACATAACACCTCAAACACACCCAAACAAACAAAAACAGCAGCTATAACACAGAAGAGAAAAACTGACCAGATTGCCCGTAGGCGGCAACGCCGGCTAGTCGATGTCCAGAAGTGCTGCTACTCTTATGTACAGAACGTATTATTATTCTTATTATTTAGTGTTGTTTAACGGGTTATCTAAGGACGACTATAGTACAGTTCAGACTGTAGTGACGTTTATTTGTGTGCTGTGGCGGAAAGGCAGGAAGGACAGGAAAGTGCCTGTAGCTGGATTGTAAGCTTAAACTATGGGAGCTAGCACGGCTGATGGGCTAACAACAGCATTCCTCAAGTTGTACACACACAGCGTCTTATCAGACATTACCCTCTGCGCTTGTCCTTGCACTAACTACAAGCAAGCGGCATTCCTAAGTCCTGAATGAAAAGTCAGGCCGACTCCCTCTCTCACACTGGTTGGACACTGGAGTGCCCTGTGATTTTCCCTGACGGCCTGGTTAACACAACATAAGTATCATGTCTGCCTCTCTTCTCTGTTCTTTGTGTCTAATGTTTTCATTTTGAAATGGCAAAACTGTGTGTGATTTAGTTCACATTTTCCTTACGTAGGTCTTTAAAGGTGCACTGATAGGTCATCTTAATAAATATGTGAAATCTGGAAACCACTTCCTCTCTCTCTCTCTCTCTCTCTCTCTCTCTCTCTCTCTCTCTCTCTCTCTCTCAGAAATGAAGCCAGAGCTGTATGTGTAGGTGCTTCTGTGTTGTCTTTCAGGTCCAGTGGCTTTTTTCTCTCGCCTCATGATGTAAGAAAATAAGCCTTCTTCATACAACCTGTCTGCCATGGAAGAACAAAGTAAATGCATGTTGTGTGGGAAAGCCTACCTTTAACAGTCTGTCCACCGTTGCACGCAGGTCCGTGACCTTATTCTCATGCTTCCTCTGCGCGGTCGCCAGAACTCCCTCCATTTTCTTTCGCTCCTACAAACATGAAACCAAAGCAGTTAGAGGTGAGGAGCAGCTCGGGCCTTGAAGAGAGGCTTTCATCTGACCGTACAGAGGCTCTTTGTGAGGAGACGTGTAACCTGCTGCTGTGTGCTGCACCACAAATATGCAGGTAGCTCAGGAGAACCAGGGAAAATGTGCTGAAATTTACACTTTACTGCGAAATAAAACACATTCTTTGACTCCATTTTTGTGTGTCATGTTTATTGATTAAATGCAGCTGCTCATCTTGAAATTTCTAATGAATATTAGAGTAAATCACAGGAGCAATCGTCCACGATAAATACTGCAGGTATCGCACTTACCTCCTCTCGCACCCTCTCCTCCACTCTGGCTAGTTGCTGCTGTATGTCCTCCTCCAGTTCTGTCAGTTGACTGTTGTTCATCTCCTCGGCTCTGCGTGAGCAGAGAAGTACGTTCAATTAAAAGCAGATCCTCCAACAGCAGTCCGACAGATTAATACAGGCAGGAACGAAAATAAGAATCCATTCACCGACTATCAAAAAGTCAGTTCTACCCGACTGACTCTGCTCTTGTCAGACGACACATGAACCAACCAGAGGAGAGGGAGGGACAGCCCTTTAAAAGCAGATTCCACAGGTGTGCTAAACTGTGACAGTGAGACTTCTCAGTAAGACCTCACATATGAGTTTTTTTATTTTAGTAAAGTTTTATAACAGGATTTTAAATGTTAAAAAGGTATTTATTTCAAAAGATAATGGAAATACACTGTAGTTACAACAGATATCCAGTTTCTAAAATGATTAAAAGAACAGGGAAGTGCAGCGAATTTATGTCCTTTCAAGCTTTAAGTTCTTCCTACTTCCTTGAATGAGGAATGTCACTTTTCTGTACTTACTGAACCACAGAACGACTCTCAACAACAGCTCAGACACGCGATACTTTCCCACTTGTAGGACTGAAATACAATAGTCGTGTCAAGGTACCACATGAGGGATCACGTCACAGACTTAAAAGGAAATGATTAAAAGATGTAACTCTATTTGTCAAACTAATTTAACTTTTTGTTTGGTTTTGTTTTCACATGTCCGAAATAAATTTGCATTCATTCATTCATTCATTGTTCAGCTTGAATATTAGTTACCAGGGCAAATAAATCTAAGCTGACATAACAGTCAAGCATCTTTTCTCTACTGTCAACTGTACAGCAGTGACCTCAGGACGATATTCCAGAAAACAAAACTGTATCTGAGTTTGTAGAGTTCATACGATTTGTCAATTGTAAATCTATTTCATATAAGTTGTTTAATTTGTTCTCTGATGTCTTCGCCCTACCCCTCGCTCCTCTCCTGAAATGTACACACCTAACACGATGAATTAAGGGTTTCTTTTGACCAAACCAGAGCTGGTGATTGTTGGAACAGTGTGAAGATAAACCAAGAACATTGTGGCGAATTCAATTTTATTTTTCTGTTGAGTTTGAATTAAGCGTTTTTAACTACGATAAAAATTACTGTTTCTGCGAATGGAGTCTGGCGGCTTCTGCCAACGGCTGAGGTTTGTTTCTGTAGCGATGTTTTCATTAATGTTGTTGGACGCTTAATAACAATCTGAGCCAGTCAGTGGCACAAACGAGCACTTTAAGTGGATTACTTTGAAGGTGCACAATCGCCCGCAGGGATATTGCAGCCTGTTTCATAAGTGCCTGCTGCGGTGAGCACAGTCAATGCTGGACCAATTTCAAAAATTGTTTTCACTTAAGCATGGGGAAATGGGGTCCAGGCTGAAAAATACCCCTTTAAAGTTCCTCTTTAATGCATTATAAAGTGAAGCAGTTAATCCCAGCTGATGCAGTGGAGTCGAAGGTTTGGTTTATTTAAGCCACAAGAGGGCAGCAGCAGTTCACCACTGTGCTGAAGTCAAAACACATCGACAGGCACAGACAGACTTTTCAAACTGTGACTTTTAAATGTTACTAAATGCCGCTGCTCATACAAACATTATAGCCACATAAGACAGTCCATCATCTTGAACACTATGTGATGTGAGTCATTGTTTAAATACTAGCTCATTATTTCATAACCATTCTGTTTCTTTCTATTTCACAGGTCAGTTATTCTAAACTGATATTTGTCCTTACCGCTTAAAACTGGTCTCCAGCTGTTCACACTGTAGTCTGTTGTCCAGGCTTTGGCTGACCAGAGAGTGGATGATTTCCTCATACTGCTGCAGCAGAGTCATGTTTGCAGAGGAGTGAATGGCCTGGTACAGGTCAGCCAGCTGCTCCTTGAGACTGGGAGGAGAACAAACAGTTACTACCAGCAACGAACAGATCACTGTTGTGTTTTCCAATGTCATACTCCACCCAAAGTCTATCTTTGTAGGATCAACTGCTGTTGAACGTTATGTAAAAACCTCCAAGCATGGAAATGCGGGGGCAGTCTCAAGATTTTCTTAAACAAATAAAATGAAGGTGTGTTTAAAACTCCCCACAGGGTCATTGTTAGCGTCACAGCATTTGACTCAGCAACAGGTGGATGTGCATTAGTCATCAGTGTGAATATTTAAAGGCTGCATTTTACAATTCTTTTCATTATAGATTAATCTGCTTTTTTTTCAGGATTAATAGATAAATCATTTAGTCCATAATCTGTCTTTTGTCCAACCAATAGTCCAAAACCCAAAGACTCTTCATTTACTATTATAAATAACAAAGAAGAGCAGCAAATTCTCACATTTAAGAAGCTGGAACCAGTAAATTTTTGACATTGGTGCTTAAAAAATGATTGAAAAGATTCATTTATTATCAGAATAGTTGGCAGTTCATTTTCTTTTAATCGACTCATTGATTAATCAGCCAATTGCTGCAGGTCTAGGAAATTAATAGGCCTCTATTACCTGGACAGTCATGAATTCTGAATCAAATTGTGATGATAATCGGGATATGGTTGTAAATCACTTCATATCGTCCCATGTCTGATAGAGGCTGACTTTTTTCTGTAGTTTTCTCTCCTCTATCATGGCCACCTCTGACCACTTTCAAAATAAAATGCCCACTTATAGGCTTAGCTGCCAGCAATTTGGTAAACATAGCTTAAATGCAGTCATGAACAATCCTGCAAAGAATACTACTTTCATGAACATGATAAAGTGAGGTGTTGATTCAACTTTGAAGTCATTTTGGAGGCTGCAGTTTGAGCTGCTGTTGAATTACAGACCATTGCACTGAAAGATGCTTTTATTACTCTGTCCTGCAATTTATCAGTTGAAAACAAACGAAACAAACATTTCTTACAGAAGACCTATAATGCTTTTCCCTCTTTCCTTTCCTTCCAAAATGGCTCGATTTCTCAGCTATAAAATTACACGGATCTTACGCGTTGGCCAATAGAGCGTGCGCACTAGAGACTTCCGCCGACCAAGCCGGCTAACTTCCGGTTTACTGCCTGGCTTACTTGAATAGAAATAAAATTATTTAATCTTGCAGAACTTTTTTATTGGATGGAATGGTTCAAATTTTGACAGTCAAACGAGTCATTTTGCGGGGTTGTGACGCTCAAAAAAAAATATCCATGGTTTTACAGACGCTTCTTTCCGAATGTAAGCTCATTGGAAAAGTATTTTGGGCACAAGTGCATCACAAGATGTTGTAATTACACAGTTTGGCCACTATGAAAGTTGGCGTCAAAGCCCCGCGCTCTTCCTGGGGGCTTGGTTGTTGTTGTGGTGGATTCCATTTTACGACCTCCGACACAGAAAAGTGCAATGGAACGGCCATCCGGGTCGGACAGAAGTATTACGAGCCAACTCCTCCCGTCTTTTTAAGTGCCCTCAGCTGTTAAATCAGCTGCTGTAGTTGCTTGTGAAGTTTGCAGACTTGCCATTCAAACATTTGCAGTGAGCGTCCATGTTTTCCCGAGCAGATGCACTGGAACGCTTTTATATTGGAAGTCGGGAATACCGCCTCGGAATTCCGACTTACGATTTGCGATGGAACACACCATTAGCGATGCTGGGTCAGGCGTTGCTGAGCTGACCAATCAGAGCAGACTGTGTATTGGGTGGGTGGCCTTAAAGAGACAGGAACTACAACACTGTTTCAGACGGAGGGGGGAATGCAGTGCTGCAGCACTGGACAGTATGAAGAAACTGGTGTGTTTTTTGAGCATTAAAGCAGGTAAACATATTCTAGTTGTAACCCAAAATAAAATGATGAACTTGAAAAATGAGCATAATATGTCTCCTTTAACTCAATGTCCACTTACAAGGCTTTAACTCCAGAAAATGGCTGACTATGAGGACCTTGAGCTACATTTTTTTGCCAATTCAATTTATTTTATTTTCCATATATGAACACAGACCACTGGGGAAAGTAATGATAGTAATAAAATGACCCCACGTGTAATACATTAACAAAAAACTGGATATAGTTTAGTTAAGTTAAGTTAGCTAGCTAAGCTAAGCTAGGCTGCTGTTGATGACGTGAACGCTACACCTGTTGGCTGATCTGTCACCGGCAGGACGCCTGAAGCCTCATTAAAGTAAACCCTGATGAGTGTCTTTAGTCTCTACGGCTAATGGGTCAGCAGGACTATCCGACACGCTTAATAATATAATGATAATAAAGCTATTTTTTCGTTAATGTGAGCAGGGTGGTCACGGCGGGCGGCCGGATGTGAGTTTACCTCTCAGGGAGCACAGCCGCCGCATCTATCCCGCCCACAAACTCTTCCCACGGACAGCTTTGGTTCTGGGACGACCCAGCGCCAAAAGACGCCAGGTCCAGAGTCTCTGAGACCTCCTGGAACCTGGAGGAAAAGCTGCTGTAGTCGATGTATCCGTCTTCGTCCGGGTCGAACCTATCGAACAGGGTTTTGATCTCCGCCTCGGGGACGCACAGCTCCCGGCACACGACGGTGAAGTCATCGTACTCGATCTTACCGGACTTGTCCACATCACAGGCGGAAAACAGTCTCTGGAGGCTGGGTCGGTCCATAGTTGAACGAGTAAAAAACACAGACAAAACATATACAAGATAAAGTTAAAAACAAAAACAAACGCGTCCTCTGTTGGAAGTGATTTCTGCTGCGCGACGGTCCAAAATAAAATCCTCAAAGTGTCAGTGAAAGTCTCACAGAGGCGTTCAGGAGCCACTCATTGGTCCAGGTCCTCACTGTAGGCGGGTGTCATCCCGAATTAATGGACCCGATAAGCCACTTCCTACCTGGGATCTCTCGGTCACTGCTGAGTTTATAGTTGTTTGTTTTCATCCAGAGTCAGATGTCATCCATGTGTGCGGCGGAGTCGCTCATACGCAAGTGCTTGTCTCTGTTTGCCTTTAAGGTGTGTGTGTGTGGAGCATGTGAGAGTTTTATCAGATACACTCCTCTTTGTTCACCTGGGTTTGCAGAGTGTGTTTCTGACTCCACCCTGTGAGAGTCAGAAACAGTAAAAAAAAAAAAAAAAATGCTACTAAAAACCCTCAGTTACATTCATCTGCATACATGCCAGCATACAGAGTACTGATAAAACACTATTAAAACTACATGTAAGGAGTATTATCAGCAAAATATACTTAAAATATGAAAGGTAAAAGTACTGTTTGTGCAGTAAAGTGACCCCTGTCAGGTTTTCTATTATAGGCCTATATATTTGGATAAATTATACTACTATCATAAATATAAAGTACATGTATGTTGCATTTTATTGCTGTTGTTGAGGTAATTTTAACTACTGTTGGGTAGTTTAATCATATCGTGTGTTTGGAGGCTCATTTTAAAAATTGTATCCGGATACAGTTAGTAATTACACGTTAAATAATGTAGTCAGTGACCTTATCCAAGTATCACTATATTAATGTAATGTAACATGATTACTTTGCATTACTTTTGGATTACCTCCATACCAAACATATTCAAATAAGGACAAGGGAAAATAAAATAATCATCAGAGTGATGTTGTGTGAGACTGTACTGCTTGATTACAGACTAGTATACAATTATTTTTATAAATTGTAATCCAGTTAGTAATCCCATTTCTTTTTTACTAAATGTATCTGTAATCTAATCTACATCTATTTAAATCTGTAACTTTAACGGAATAGTTACTTTTATTTGGTATCGTAATTATGTAATCCTATTTCTCCACAAGCTCGTCTGTAGCGTCACCGATCTGTAATGTACTTAGTTACATTCCACCAATGATACATTTACATAATAGTATCATTAGAGGAAATGTTTTACTGAATAAAATCACGAGTCATTCAAATAAAAAAATTATCCATTTGATCTTTATTTGAAAAATTAAAATAAAGTGCTTTTTATATACAATACAAAAAAAAAAAAAAACAGTAGTGATGTATGATACAAAAAAATACAATTCACAATATTTTTACATTGGCAGCTGAATTTACAAAACAATTTTACATAAAAACTCTTTTTTTTTTTAACTTACAATACATGTTGACAAGAGTCTGAGCAACTTGTACCGTCACAAATAGAAGGCCAGACTATAGTGGTTTATTAAGAGAGAGCAGACGACGATACTTCCACTGTGGCGTTATTAGTTTAGGCTTGTATTCAAAGAAAAGCATGTTCAGTACCTGCACATGTTTTAACTAAATCACTGCCACGTTATATTTGTTCTGCACTTAGCGAATTTAATATTGTTCCGATGACAGCCACTTCACCAAAAGCTGCCGTTTGTGTTTTTAATAACAGTCAAAGCATGAATCTTTCATACTGCATGATTGAATATAGACGACCAAGTCTTTGAAATTCACACAGTCATTTTTGCAGTGCCATTTACAAGAAATGTAACATAATACTAATGCGTATCTATAATTAAATATCTTTAAATCAGCCAGTGGTTATTTATGTGCTACAGTTTTAGAGTAAAATTTAGTCCCTGACTGAGGTTGAAGCCACCGTAACAACAAATTAAATAGAAGAAAGAAAAAAACACCTCATGAGCACGTACTGTACAACGCTGACAGTATTAAATTACATGTTTTCCATGTCTTCACTCTCGTTTCCGAGCATGGCCAGTCCCCCGTCACACCTACAGTGTCGCATTCGACTCTACAGCACTACTACCTGGTTAGTTTATTATCCCAAGAGGCACATCTCTTGATTATTGTTTCAGAAGGCATTATCCATTTTCCCCAAAGGCAGATTTGTTATCAAATCCATGACCTGCATTGTACTAAGGCTTTTCAACATCATGTGCAAATCCTATGCATTCTGAGTCGAGCGGTACGCCTTCCTGCGTTTCTGTGAATTTTAAAATTTTGCTGGCTGCTTTACAACACTAGATCCAAACTCAAGTAAGACTTAGATAATATTACATGACATGAAAATGCTTTCAAGTTACTCCAACCTCTGACTCATACGTTTGGTGGATCATGTGGTTTATAAGTTTGTTTGTTTTTCTGATAAGGAGATGGCTAATCGAGATAATTGAAATGCACAATTCCTGTTTAACACTAAATGAGAATGAAAATTATTGCCTTTATGCCTGCCTTTAAAATCACTAACTCTCTTCAGTTAATATGTATATCAAGGTTGAGTCTATACAGATGTGTGTTATTTAAAATCAGACTATGAATAGGTGTATTTAGATATTTATTATTATTTCCCTTTGAGATTAGTGATAGATATTTAAAACATTAAAGAGTGATGATTAAAAATGTCTCTCTGGCCAATCTTCCTCCTTACCAAAAAATGGCTGAAATCTCTTGCATACTTAGAGTTAGTGTAATGAGAGCGAGTGTGAGTGCGCGTGTGTGGGTGTGTGTGTTTGCAGCGCCGCTGATCCTAAAGTAATTAACAGCGCCAACACCTTTGTGCTTACTCAGTCTCGAGGTGAGGTTCTCTTGGTGTTTACCCCACTTCACATTATTTGCTTTGCATAGACTGCCCATCTCGTGAAGAACAGCATGATAATACCTGGAATGAGATTTTTCCCTTTATCACATTTAGTGACAGAAAACCCTGTCAGGCTTCCACAGAGGAATATTTGTATTGACTAATAATACCGATACTTAAAAAAAGCATTATGTGACTTTATTTATGACTATATATTTATATATATATATATATTTATATATATAATTTTTGGTGTGTAGTGACTGAGGTGGTAGGAGTTTCTACAACATTTTCCTTGAGGTGATTCTTTCACTTTTCAATAACTCTTCTCTGAATTCTTTCTCTGTTGCTGTGTTTAAACAATGAGTATACTTCTTTGACTGGCTATCTAAAAAAAAAAAAGAAAATCTATGACAGGACTTTTTTTCTCGCCTGCCACTGGATTGTTAGTGTATATTCTGGTGTGAGTGTTTACTTTGCTACAGAACAGTACATAGTGCATAGCCTCAGCAAAGGGTAGGCTCTTAACCAGATGACAGAATGAAAACAAAACACTGTGTCAGCTGTTAGTGGGAACATGTTTGAATATCACTCTGCCTTTCAAAGCATTACCAGTGGATTTTATGGACGGACTGAGCGGCAATGCAGTGAAATTCACTCACTGAATCATCCTTGTGACACCACCTCTACACTTGTTACATTCCTGTGAGCCGTACGTGAAAGCGTCAAAAAGGCTGAAGGCAAACTGGAACTTCTTCAGTGCGCTTCGAATGCACTTGAATAAACAGGGAGTGAGAGGAAAATAAAAATGAAATGCACATGGACCACAGGGACAAAACAAAACAAAAAGACAAATTGCAAAATCTGTGTAATGAAATGTCTCTTCATGAAGAGTCTGTTCCTCAGTTTTCCCTCTTACAGGGCTTTGTCTTTCTCAGCAAGTGCACTCTTTCCTTTCAGTTCAAAATGAGTCCCTCCATATATGACAAAGCCAGGCCTCACACTATAGAGTCTTTAATCTCAGAGCCCAGTCTGACTCGTGGCCGTGGGCATGCGGGAGAAATCTCTACATGGCTCTCTCTCATGTGCAGAGGCCTCTTCTCCGACTCGGAGAAGCTCTTGCTGTTGTCGGGCGACGAGCACTCGTGCGGTGGAGTGCTGCAGATGTAGTTGTCATTAAGGGTCTGGTAGCCCTTGTGATCTGATGCCGACGCTGTCACTGTGTTGCCATTAAGCGGCAAGTTCTCAGCCGGTTTCCCCACTATTCTCGGCTTCTTCTGCTGCATGTTGGGGCACTCTCCCTCCTTGAGCATGGACTTCATGTGGTCGCGGTTCCTGTAGACCACGAAGAGTGAGAAGACCACGAGGGAAAACGCCAGGAGGGCACACACCACTATCAACTCGTTCCAGTAGGTCTTAGTGTTGATCTGCGGGGAGCGGGCCTCTCCTGGCAGGATGATAAACTCCCCCTGGGAGATCTGCGGCGTACGTGAACGGCCTGTCAGGGTGGTGCTCTCCTGCTTGGCCTCACCCCTCACACAGTAGTTTGCCAGCAGCTGTTTGAAGCCTTCCTCCACTGACCAGCACTCGTAGGTTTCCTGCCTGTCAGCTTGAGCTACCACTACTAGCCCACCCTCTGGGCTGGGGTAATGGAAGTGACCTGTGCTCTCACTGAACTCCCACTTCCTCTCTGCCAAATTAGAGCGCAGCTTGCATGGCAGTACTTTGAACGTGTTGGCTGGGATAATGATCACCTGGCACGAAGACATTCCTGTGAAAAGCAGAGCAGAGACATAGATGGAGTCATGAAATGAGCTGTATCACTTTATGTTGTGCACAATTCAGAATAATAATGGTTTGACACAATGAATGCATTTGCAATCAAGACTCAAACTGAAAGGCAAATTGTGCAAAAATCCTGCGCTGTAAATCCAGAGAAGGGGAGTTCACTTACGTGTAGGTGGAGGTTTAGCAAACCGTGGGCTTTGCACTGTCTTGTTGCAAATAACTGATGTGTCTGCTTCATCTACATCCTGCTGCCAGGCACTGAAACACACAGATTTAATCAGAAAAGTGGGATTTTCAAATGGTTATATTTACATATTATAGAAATGTTTCTCTAAAAGCTTCAGCTGCAAAACTGTGTGTAGACTGCATACTTTTTTGGTGGCGCCTGTCTGACATCCACACACTGCCTCCCGTTCCAGGCACAGTAAGGATCCCTGGAGAGGATACACTCCCCGCAGCTCTGGTAATTAGTGCAGTTAGCTACTGGGACCTCCACCAGTTCAGAGAAAGAGGAAACATAAAGCTGACCCTGTGGAGGAGAGACGACGAAGCCCGTTACAGGAAGGAAGTGCCCCACATACAGTCACTGAGTTACTAATTTCATCCACAATCTTCCTTGTCTGACCCTGAATTGAATACAGCACATTTAGTTTAATATGAATTTCTCCGCCCGAATGTACAAATCCAAGCAGAGTATCAAACACAAGCCAGGAATCACTAAGTGTCACAATTCCAGCTGTTAAAGCCCCAGCTGTTTGCAGATCCCCTGAGAGAAAGTTGTATGTAATTAGCTCATTAAACATGAGGTCTGCTTCAGGCTGTGACTCTTCATGGCTCATGGAATCTCTAAACTGCCAATAAATGCATTTACTGCGCTTGTTATTAGTTTGCACCATGAGAACGCTCGGTTAAACAAGCTGGGCCTGTTTTCTCTCTCAGCACCCCACCGTACCTTCTCAGTGTCCAGCTCGATGTGTTGCACTGGTTGGGAATCACGGAAGAGCACCATCTCCTCAATGATGTGCATCTTGTTGTTGACATTAATGGCTTTATGAAGTCTCCCATCATCTAGAAGATACAGTATAACTTGAAAATTAGATTAAAGCTTTCGTGACAAATGGAAACTACAAAGGGGTTGATGGGTGTGTTTACCTGTGCCAATGAAGAGCACATTATACGCCTTTTTCGCCACCGGGACTCGATGGACGGCGATCTGAGTGTAGCGAACGTTCCGTTTTAACAGGAGAGGCTGGCTGCGGATCACGCTGTCCATCAGGAAGTGGTCTTTGACAAAATTCAGCACCTTGTCCGGCATGTGCAGCGAGGAGGAGATGCCCTGTTCCCTGGCAGCATTTGTGATGCACTGTGGAGGAAACGCAGTATTTTACATACATTCACTCACGTTGGGTAATGAGACCAACTGCAGCTGAACAACTACTGAGTTTTTTTTTTTTTTGCTTAGATTTTTTCAGTGATTCAGCTGTGATAAGCCTGCCAGGAAAAGACAGCAACAGTTGTTTGATAAGAATCATGTCAAGGAAGAGAGGTGAGGAGTGATGGCTGCTCTGTTTGAGCCCCGATCGTCAGTCAAGATTGAGGACAGGAATGTATGAAAGTCGCTGCGGAGTACTGATGTGTTGGTGTCTACAGGTTCTCCAGCAGAGGGCAGCAGGTGGGTACTCACCACTCCAGGCCTAGGCTCTGGGACCGGATGGTTGTATGTGTACCACTGCTGAGTCTCTCGGTTGACCTCACGGTATCGCCCATTAAACGCCTTTTCCACCTGGTCCATAGTGAAGGCACACACTGCAGAGCTGCCCGAAGCACCTTTATACCTTAAGACAGAAATAAGCATCTCAACGTTACTGGTTGATGATTTATCTGAGGAGAAACTTCAGAAACATAGTCCAAAGTAAACTGGAACACACTTTGGACAACAGCCTTAAACAATAGATACCAATAACACAAAAGTAGAAAAACTCACATCCTCTGAGATGACCTCCCTTAATATAGACATAATCCAGCAGAGGTTGGGAAATAAGGAGGAGGCAATGGACTGCATGTACGCAGGGCTCTCAATTACAAAAAGTAAACAGCAAACTATAAACTTCACAGATAGCCTCCCTTAGACCCTCATCCAGCACCGGCTGGAAAAATAGGGAGGGCACAATAATTAAATTTTCTACATGGTTCCCCTTAAAATAAATGTAATACAATTTAAATTTAAATCAGTCCAAAAACCTCCAGAAGAACCCCATCCACCCCAGACATTTTGAGTATTGAAAACAGAAAATCACCATTTTATAAATTATATTTCATGATTGAAGCTTAAATATATTTTCTGTATATTGTATCTCCCTAAACCATGGTCTAAATGTTGTTTCAAAGCCTTCACAATCACTGACAGGTATTTAATTGTGTTGGAGAATACTGACTCATCTTTCTTTTATTCTAATTTCGGCCTAGATAAAGATATTTAGTGTAGAAAATATCACAATAAGTCCCAAATAAGGTGAGTGAAACTGTTTTGTCTCTTTTGTGTTACATTTAATGAAATACACCAAAAAAATCCAATTCCAAAGAATAAAAAGTCAATTCCCTCTCAAAATATGATGTGATAAGTGTGTGCAGCTATTGATTTTTTTTCTTTGGAAACAATCCTAAAAAAATAACACGTGTAGCGTAATTGTACATCGTAAACTCCTCTTCAGAGAGCTCAAACCCTCATTCTTTAATCCTGCCGATATTCACAAAAAAGGTTGCACTTTGGTTTCAATCAGAACATTTTTATAGCATGATTCGTTCATAAAGACTTTTTGATTCCTCATTGGTGCCAAATTTGCACAAAACACCTCAACGTAACACTACTTCAGTTTGGTGATGTGTTAATCAAAGCATTGAGAGTTGGTCCTCACCACTGAGACGTGAAGACTCCATAAAACATGGTGTTCTTCCAGTTCTCAGGGCTGGGCGTCAGCACAAACATGTCCTGGATGATGTTGAAGGGGAAGCCATCATCAGGCAGAGAGCACAAGAGCTGAGCCTTCAGGAAGGTCGTCCATTTCTTCTGCAGCACCCTCTCGCCTCCCATGTCGCCCTGTAACACAGACATTGCAGATGTGGAGCTGTTTAACATGTGGCCAGTAGAGGGTGCAAGAATACAACACTGACACCTGTCTGAGGTGGTGACTGTTGACAATGCCTCTGAGGAAACAGTTTGATTTGATGGGATCTGACAGGCTTGTAAAAGGCATGAAATAATAATGTGCACCATATGGCATGTTGTCATGGCATACCTTACATACCATAACATACATATTGTATTATACTGGGAAGATTCTGTCATCTGTATCTACCTTCTTCATGACTAAAAAAAGAAATAAAAAGAAAGCGCTGTGTCCAAAGGTGAAGCTGTTTGAATTAAAATGTTAACCTTACGTAGTATAACCATGATGATCTAAATCACTGTGCCAGTAACACATATATACCCTGAGGCAGCAGACTTCTAGGTCATGAAAACAATATGCATCATCAACTGGCTTAGACTGAGAAAAAGGCTTTGAGGAGGGCAAACGCTTTTAAATGAAAGACAACGAGGCATTGCTCCCCGACAATCCTTCTTCAATGACACTCCTGCTGTGATTCGCCGCCTTTGGCACCAGCCTTCAAAGGGATGTGTGGCACGGGGCCTCCTTGACATGCAGGCTAATTTGGCTACACAGATTGTACAATAAGATATCTGAGCAAATTGGAGAGCAACTACATCTTTAAACCTCAATGTGAAAGTGATTTACTGTACATGATGTGTGACTGTGAGACGGACTATATTCCACAGGGAGTTACAGGCCTCAGGAAGGTGCTTACAGATGTTTTACCTACACAAAACAAGAGGCTATGTTAGTCTGGATTTAAAGGGAGGATGATCTTCTGCACCAACCACACCGTCTGTTTACATTCAGTTCATGGCAACAATTATTCCAGTTTTCTCACAGGCACAGATCTAACAAGATTAAAGTCGGCGAGCCATTGGAGAACATTAGTAGTTTTAAAAATGAACAGAGCAGAGGACCAAGGAGAAATACTAAATGATCTAAACTACATAAAACCCTTTAACATGAAGCTTCAATTGGGTCCACTTCAGTATTACATTAATCAGAGGAAATGGCAGCGCTGGATGGTGAGGGGAAATGGCACATGACCAACACTGAGCTTCTGAAGCAATTACTTATTGTAGTAACCCAGGCAGATAATGAGCGACATACTGTATATTCTCTCGTCCTCCTGGCTGAACCTAGTTTTATAATTTAATGCCACTCTGTGCTTAAACTGGCTTCTGAATAATTGAAGCAAATGCATCCCGTTCATTAATCCCTTGTAAGAGCGTCCCTTGTTCAAAAGGCTGTTCAAAAAGCCATGAACATGTACTGTAGGCAGTAATGGCTTCTATCTGGGAAACTGAACAATCCTGCAGGCTTTGTTTTGTTTGTTTCAAGCAAAACGTTGTTTATCATTCCGTAGTTAGCCTCGACGAAGTGGGACCTGTGTACTAAACACCTGAATAAACAACAAAGAGGGGGCCTGCAGCCAACACAAGAAGTCAAACAAGGATTGAATTTAAAGTAAGAATCTATTTGAACAGGGATTACGAGACTGTTGTATTTGAATGAACATACAACATCTGTATTCTGAGAATTTACCTCATTTTAAAGCTTAAGCTAAATTTTGAAACTCTTTTCATTTGTTTTGTAAGCACACTCCCATGAAGTGACACATTATAACTCAGTGGTTACGGGTAATGTGTGCCAGGAAACTTTATATTCAGCACATTTTTTAAAGGTATAATTTGTAGAATATGGCCAGAACTCTGGGGCAGCATATCTTAACGACAACTGTTGTTCCTCGCCAGCTATCCTTGGCTGCAGCTACCTAGAGTTAGCTAATGAGCTCATGGCTAGTTAGCTGTCGAGCCTGTGGCCCTAGAGTGGGCCTGGTCCAGGACCTTGGGTCAGAGTGGGAGTCACAACAGGCGACGGGCCCAGCTCAGCTGGATTTGGCGGCCTGACATGAGAGAGAACACAGCTGGACACCAGACTTGGACTGAACACAGCCAGTTTGACAACAGAGGATATGGTCAGCAGCAGAGGGTGCAAACGGCATGTGGAGCCAGATCATTTTCTGTGAATTGAGGATTTATTTCGACCAAACCAAAGGTGATTGTGGAAACAAACCAAGACTGCGTTGGTGAGTTTTAGTTAGTTTATACTGAGTTTGAATGAAGTGAATTTAAGGGTGAGTTAACGAGGCAATTAAGCTCATCTTAGTTTGTTAAAGGAGACAACTTCAATTTAATAGGTGTATGCTTTTTCTTTTGAGTAGGGAAGAGTAAGAGTATTTAATTCTGTCATTTTGTGAGTTTATTTTGTTCATTCATTACTTTAACAGCTGGCAGCCTACACTACAGGGGCTATTGGATTATCACCTCTAGAATTACGAGACACAATGGGCTGGGGCTAGATGGTTAGCATGCTAACTTCAGTAGACATCTCTGCAACGCAACACATCGATGTCTTTAACAGTTTTTTCTTCACACTCACTGTTGATAATGTTGAATTATGTTTTTGAATGTTTTAAACTAAAATTCAGGTCACATCTTGCATATTGCTCTTTTAAGCATATGTAAGAAAGCCCATCATCAACATGCTACATGAGTCTATATCTATATAACTCTTGCTAATTAGGATGATTTTCCGAATGGATTTATGGAAAAACAGAGTGGAGAAGTGCTTGAAAAATGAAGATAAACCTGTGGGCAGTGTCTGACTGGATCAGGCCTGTGAATCACAGCATGATACCACCTCAGGGTTTATATCTGATGCACGCACTGTAGGTGGTGTCTTTATATGACAGCAGGATGACTGTCAGACACACACCTGGAGATGGTCTGAAAATAAAACTATACTGACTTTCCAAGTAGATTCCTAAAAAGTTTTAGTCTTACAAAAAAAGGATATGCAAATAAATAATAAATAAACATTTTAGATGGTGTCACGAGACAAGTTTGAAATAGACAAAAATGTCCTCGAACAACAGCCCTAACATGACATATTTTGTCTGACGTGGACATCAAACTGTCAGCAAGTATTTTTCATTGTCCTTGGACAAACATGACTGTTTTCACAGAGACAGGCAACAGTCTGTTCTGGAGAACTGGTCTGAGATTTGCTATGATGTTTACAGACCCAGAGTAATATTAACAAATACTGTGTGAGGTCTGCGTTTTAGTTTAAAAGCCCCGAGTTTAAGTATTTCACCAGGTGATAATCCATTTCTGTGCATGGATCTTGTGCTACAACAATCTGGAGACATTTTGAGTTGGCTACTGAGTCCTGTCTGAACACAAATATTTGGTGAAACATGATAAGAATTGAGGGAGGAACAGATCTGGAGAAAAAGAATCAAACAGAGGAGAAACATGGAGGAGGAATGTTTTTCTGTAACCAGAGAACCTGCGTCACAGCCCAGAAAGACTGTGAGCTATCAGAAGCTTTCAGGAGACTACTTATACCTCTATATAGGAGCATATACTGAACACAAACACACATAAATGCACAATGGTCTGATAGATTCCTGAAGTGATGGGAGGGGTGTCAGTGGGTGCTACTCAAGGGGAGAAAAACCTCCTTTTTAGATGGACTATCTGCCTTCAAGCATCACTCACCTTACACACGCGAGCAATGCGTGACACAATGGTGTTGTCAAAGAAATCAAACTCCTTTCCTGCTTCACTGAAGAAGAAGTAAATCTTATCGTCATCGCCCACTAGGTTGCCCTTGGGCAGGCTCTCCTGTATGTAGGCAGAGCCAACAAAGGCCGGGTCTGGAAGAAAAACAACGTGAACAATACTGTCAACCTACAGTATATGAAATACAGGCATCCAGGGAGAGATGTCCCTATTCCCTCTGACATCAACACACTAAATGGAAAATTCATTTGCATCAGGGACTTAATGGTGTCAAATTCTACATTTCTCAGACGGCATATCTGACACAAACTGTTTTTGATTAAATATAATGAAATAATACATTTGTAGGTAATACTTTATATCAGGATACATGTATTAACGTAATTCCTACTTATTAGCATGCATATTAGTGGCACATTAACTCTTTATAAGAGATTATAAAGTACTTATTAATGCCATATTCTGCTTGACTATATTCTACAACTACTAGGCCATTAACTAAGACTTTCTCCTCAATAATCTCCTAATTACTGCTTTTTGATAGTAAGTTAAGAAGCTGTTGTACCTGAGTAACTATCTTAATATGCTTTGCTCCTTATTAGCCTTATAACGAGGCAGTGTCACAAGAATAGTCCTCCTTTTGAAAACATTTAAAGGTATGCATGCTGATAAGGGACAAGTTGATGGTGTTATCAATTTTTTTATGATATGAAGATGTAATGAAAAAGACTTGTACCTTGAAGCCAGTTGAGTGAGTTCTCTGTTTTTAGAGCAGTTCCTTGGCTCAGGCTCTTGTAAATGATGGGTTCATTTCCTTGGAAATTACTGACTGTACCGGCGTACAGCTCTCCATCTGCAGCAAAGAGAAGAAGACCAGCTTAATCACAGTGTTTACCGCGAGGGAATGGGCTTTCTGCGTCATACACAGTAATGAAATCCAGAGGTTACGCCCCAATTTGTCTCCATATCAACCCTCTGTGTCTGGTTACTTTACTGATTCCCACAGTGGCTTCTATAAATCAGAATGTGAATGCAAAAACAGCTCAACTCTATCAACAGCTGACAGTAATTCTGGGACCTACCGGCCATGATGGCAGTGGACTTGTATTCTGGGTTAAATGGGCAGCGGCTTCGTCCATCCTCTGTAACAATCTCACCGGTATCACTTCTGACAAGGGAGAAGTCTGCAGTTTTCTGGACGACACACACACACACACACACACACACACACATTGAATGGCACATGCTTAGCTGAATATTAGAGCTGTAACCTGCTCTGACAGTCACCGCTGTCTGTCTGTCCCACAGTGAGAAGATATTCACTCTGTCTGTCTTTGGGTAAAGTTGAAGCACGGGTCATCTCTGTATGTTTGTTGCTCTGAAAGGCTTTAAAAGATTTGTAGAAATGGATTGCAAACTGGGTCGATTCTTATATAATCTGATTACATGCATTAAATATTTTGATCCATTTCCCTTTGGCACAGGAGATAATAAAATAATGCACATACAGTATATTGTATCTAGCTCGGCATGGGCCTCAGCCAGACTGCTAAGTGAGCTGAGAGGCAGGAAGTCTCAGAGTTTAGAGGCTCTTCCTCTAGAATCTAATAAATAATCACTACATATAAAGTCCTGCATTAGGGGGTAATCAACTTCTCTAAAAACAAAACAATGAATGACACAGCTTTTTCGATCATAATATAACAAGACTCACTATGTAAGCACAGGTGGGGCTGAAGGCGTACGTTCCACACGTGTACAGATGAGTGCTGTTCATGCGTAGTAAAATCTTGATGTAGTTGAAGCAGTCCGTCTGTATCAGAAACACAAAAGAATTTAATGAAAATGGTTGACGATTAACTTCCACACATCATTTTACCAATGACTACCAAAACACTATAACAGAATATACTGCAGGGTGTATTTATCAAGATAAATAAGGCAAACTTGTGTTTGGATTTTAAAATTTTTCACCAAAACAAATGCAAATTATTTTCTTAAAATTAGAGGTGGGAAGTAACAAAGGTATTCAGGTATCTGTACTCTACTTGAGTATTTGTTTTTCGGACCACTTTTTACATTTACTCCCTACTTTTTAACACAAACATCTGTATTTTCAACTCCCTACATTTTCAAAACAGGCTTGATACTTCAGTTTGAATGCATTTGTGGAGATTTATTCATTATTTTTATTTTGCATCAGTGCATGCCGCCTTCCCAACTTCACAAGACTGTTTTCAGTGCACATCACTCACAGCAGACCTAGGAAGACGTAACAAGACAGAAACAAGAGGGAGACTCGAATGGGGAGAAAAAGTATGTTAGCATTTCGTATCTGCAGAGACCCTGCAGCCCTCTGCCTGTAGTTTCTTATTTTATCAATTTGTTGCTGTGCGTGGGATGCTTTACCAACCCAAAATGTCTGTATTAGATGTCCTGAGAATGAGACTCAACAATCAATTACCTTTCTGGTGTGTTGACGAACAGCTCGGACAAATCCTACTGATTCTATCTGTACATTTAAATGTCTTTGAATTATATTAATATGACGTGAGGTTCAGTCAGCTTTGCACAGAAATGGCCAGGAGAAAAGTCCTTCAGAGGGATACTTTTTACTTTTATACTTTAAGTATAATAAAGAGCCTGTACTTTCTTAGTTTTACTTGAGTGAAGAAGTGGTATCAGCACTTTTTCCAATCCAATTCCCACAGCAAGTTTGAGATCGGTTTCAACATTCAAAACAAACACTGATTACTCTGCTAATGTGTTCCCTCCGAACAAATAAGTAATCATAAATTCACAAGGCCCTTGGTCTGTATGTTTACATATAAAAGTTGTAATGGAGTGTATTAGAGGAAAAGTTTGTTTGAGAGGAAGGAAAAATCCATTGTTAGAATGGAAAGTTACTACTTGACAGGAAATTTCCAGGGTTGTGCCCTGGGTCTGTTTCAAAAGTGGCATGCAACAATGGTCAACTTGACCAAGGAGGCAAACCTGCAGTCATGTAAATACACTTTGAGCCGTTTGAGTTCAGTTACTTGAGCAGCTCACTCACCTGCAGGTCTTTGCCTTTGAAACTGCACTCCTCTCTCTTCCTCTCTGGAGTTTTCCACGTGAGCTGCGGGAGAGAAACACTGTCAGACTCACACTGTGGGTATAATACAGTGAGGAGGGTTATGTTCTCATTGGACTTCTAGGATCGTATTATATTTACAACCACATTCATATTGTACCTCTGGGATCCTATTATAACTACATTCATATTGATACAGTATATGATAGTGCAGTTTACAGACGCTTGGCTCTTACGTTTCTTTGCAGCTTGACTGCGCCGATATCAGTGAGGTTGAGAGCAAAGAGAATTTCCCGTGCACCAACGTACAGCATGTCGTCTTCTTTATTGAGGTGGAGAGAGGTGAAGTTGTAGACCCCGCTGACGGAGAAACTTCTGATTGTCCTCTCCTTCGCACCTGGACAGAAACAGACAGAGAGGAGACAGAGGGTGTCATTCATTAATGAATATGACCATGTTGAATATGAAGAGGGTTTCATAGAGTGCATTATAACTGATAGAAGGTATTATAAAGGTACTTAAAAAAGCAAAAGGATATTTGAATATGCAAATTGAAGCATTTTGAATATTATTATGTTAATATGTCTCTCCTGACAGGCCTCACTGAGTAGTCTCATTTTTGACAGCATCACAGCCTGGAAACATTTTGTGTGCTTTCATGTTGCCACAAAAATCTTTGTACAAGGAACCATCTAACCTGGTGAATTATTAAAATTATTGATGTTTACATTAAGAACAGAATTAAGCTGTGTTGGAGATATGTGGTTAAAATCAGACTATGTGGAAATGATAAATATAAAAATAAATAGGATATTGTTGATTTTTGCATCCAATTATTAAAAATGCTGCAGTAAAAGAACAAGAACGTAATGACATATGTTGGCATATGTATTTCAGCAAAGGAGAATAAGAAAAAAAATTCAACTTTGCCATTTTAAACAACCTCTGTTGCTTTTCAAGGATCGATTTCAGAGTTTACAAGGTGCATTCAAGTGCACTTAAGTGCACTTGAAATCATTTGGCCCCTGATGGCTGTTGATTTTGGACCCTGACAAGCAGCTACAGGAAAAAACATATATTGCAATATGGATCTCTGGATTTTATGGATCGATATTGAATCATTTAAATGAAGATACATTTGAATTGGAAAATCTATTTATTGTCCCAGCCCTAGGTGACATGCAACAAAGGTCCCGGTCAGACTTAAATTGAAGATGTTGCCATTACAAGGTCAGCAACTTAGACCTCGAGGCCACCATGCTCCAGTTGGATGTAAACGTCTGAGGTCATTTCGATCTGTTACACTGCTCACGCTGTTACTGGACTGAATTTAGCCTCACACTATTGAATATACCCGGGAAAAAAAAAGTGTTAAAAAATGTGTCTGTGTTTTTCCTTTCGTGCAACTACAACTTCTACATCCTGTCAGCTCCTCATCAAAGAGGGTCAAAGAAGGAAGGAACAGGAAGAGAAAAATTCTTATATTTCTCCTACAGTAAGTGAATGATTTGCTCCAACCACATTAATACCTCCTGACTGAAGCCAAGGGTTAAATCATCAACTCTCCTAATCACTGCTTTAAAGGCTCATGTGTATCTCAGATTTGCAGCAGCCTGGAGGCTTTCACTGCTGGCCCAGCTTGAACAACTCGCCTTAATTGCGTGCCAGCATAAACAGAAGCAGGGAGCTGATGGAAACTTGACGTGACTGAAGCTCTGATACAGGACCTGTGCCCCTGTAATATGGCGAATGAGGAAAACATAACAGACCAAAGAAGTCCATTTACTTTATTGAGGGAGGTTCTATAATATGTTTGTCCCAATGATGTGATTTCATGTTTGTAGACAAATGTTTGCTGTTATTTTTATATAAGTGACAAATCTAAATGGCTGTAAAAAATGACATTATGTTTCACTTTAAAAAAATAAGCATGGCCCTCCCCACAGCCAATAATATGTTATTTGGACCCTCCTCTTAACCCTACTCCTGAGGAAAAATATAAAAGTGATGAATTGGTTCAGCTAAAGAATAAAACAGGAAAAGCACACAGAGTTTAATATGGTGTAACGTAACAGATGGTTTTTCTCACAGAACAATCACAGAAGCCGCCCTTGGAAACTGTTTTGAAAAGGGCAGGCACATTCAAATTATGTGACTCTTAAGGTGCTTTCAGACCCAACCTGACTGGTTCAGTTAAAGAAGAGCCTGGTACGTTTTCCTGTTTAGTGTGCTGGTGTGAAAGCTGTCAGTCGACCCTCTGTGCAGACGAAATAACAAAACTGAGACTGCTTGAAAAGGTGGGTCTCTGTCCGCTCACAAACTCTGGTGCCGTTCGTTTGTGGTGTGAAAGCAAGCCAACCAAACACATGATTGTTGATAACAAATATGTGATTTAAGCATGATTTTAAAAGCTGAATAACCAATAAATCCATCTGTTTATCAATCCAGGAAGCAATCTTTCAGTATATGTCGATCTGTAGCCTATAAGCTGTGTATTTGTGTTATTTCATTATTTTTCCTGATTGGTAAGTCAAAAGCTGTTAAAACTGCTGTACAACAACAATGCAACAAATTAACTGACTATAGGTGTGAAAACACTCTTACCAAAGCCAGTTGGAAGAAGAGCGAAACATCTTTTCCATCGAGAAGAGCCTTCAGTGTTTGCTCTTCTTTCAATGAAATCCACTCCGCCGCTATTGCGGTTTTTGAATCAATAGTCGCTTTTCTAGCTGTTCGTCACACCTAAACCACACACGTAGCTGCCAGTAGTTCTTCACAGAACGCATTTAACGCTTGGTGGTCTGAATCACTGTGGTTCAGTCACAAGTGTATAACTTAAAGCCTGGCAAGATGGATTCTCTGTGATCTGGTGATGACGCAAAATCAGCTGCCCCGAAGGGTAAAACATGGTGTATCCTATCTTAATCGTAACATCTTAAAAGGAACAATAATTTTCAGCCACTGATTGTTTATTAAAAACTGAATCAGCAATTGCAAAATTTATGACAAACATCATAAAATGTATAATATTCAAATCACTTTATTTTCTAAACTATATTATGGGTTTACTTTATATGGAAATATATAACATTCAATCATTTAAATGAATGAAAAAACTCAGCAAAACAAAAAATACATCTCCTAACCATCTCCGTTTTATGATTCCCTCTGATAATCTTTGTACAAAAAATAAATCAGACTTTCAGCTTCACTTTCAATCTGTGAGTCAACAAAATCATATCGTATAAAGTCAGTTTTATGACTTTTGACCCCATGAGGCAATCTGCAATGCATTTTTACTTTCCAGACAGACAGGCAGATTCATAGTGGCGTAAAACCACAGATGTTGGTGGTAATAATTACAATTATGGCACTTCCTGGTATAAAACTAATCCAGTCCAGGTAGAGAAAGGTGTCATTAAGTTGTACTGATAATAAGCACACTATGTGGTGCCTACCCTGTAGTACGTGTGACCTGGTATAACCTCACCCCAGTGGGAAGGTACAGGAGGTTAAAAGAGACTTCCTCTCCCTCGGGAAAACAGCATGTTAATAGCAGCCCATCACCGAGGCAACAGAGAGCCATATTGTAGTTAAATCTGTCCGTAAAACCACAAGAGGCTCCGCTCTACGCACTGTACATGGACCCGTTGGGGCCGTTCTCTCTCCTTTTCACTGTCATTACAGGATAAATGGAGTGCTGCGCCGTGCCGGTACGTTTCCCCCCTTTTTTCCTCCCCGCAGAGCCTTGGGCAAGTTTAACTGTGATTTACGGAGAGAGAGACACAAAGGCCAAAGCCTGAACCAAAACAAAAGCTTTGAGCGATTTTCACAAAGGAGGATATCTACACAATTATTCTCTGGAGTCAGATCACCACTATCATACTTACCGACCACAGCTGACAAAGAAAAACAATATGGCCCCTAATTGAGTATCATTAAAGAGATCCAGGAGGGTTTGCGACCACACAAAGCTCGCCATTTATAGTTTCAGGAAAACATTAATCATCTTTCAGTAGAGACTGATTGGTCTACAAATGCTTTATTCCTCAGAGGGGTAGGTAATTGTTAAATCGTATATTTTGCATTATGTTTTGCTGACGTTTTCTTTTAATGAAAGGACTGCTTAAAGAATCGAATGGTCAGTCTTGAAATAAGTTCAAAATCGCTTCAAGATGCTGAAAGCGGCTCTGATCAATATTTCATTCAAACTTTCAGCTCATTGTTTTGAAATCGTCAAGATGAGTCATTTGTTGGGTCTGTGCCAAACGCACACTTTTTCTTACATCTAAAGAACAAGATTTGTTCTCCAGATGTACAAAGGATGAACAAAATTTGCAGCTTCTTGCAATTTGGATATTTCACTTGAGATTATTGCAATTTTGATAATATTCCAATTAATTGTGTAGCCCTAGTGAAGACTGAAACAGAGCTAAAAGGACAGAAAATATTGGAAAATGTATGTTTTGATGTTATGAAGGGAAGGTCTTCAATGGGCTCATCATAGTCATGATGGAGACCCCAATTCACACGGACTATTTTAAACACACGAACTGACTCTTGAAAACCGTTTCATCCATTTCCAGCGGCAAACTGGGCTTGACTGGGCCTAGGGACTAGTGACGAGTACCAGGACATAGGCAAGGCCCATTTGATTTGTCTCACTATGAAATCGGGAGATTAACGAGAGGAATCACCAATCGGGAGCACAGCGGGAGAAAAGGTTACAAATAGGTCTCAGTGAATATGAAAGGATGAAACATCTGTTTTAGATGAATGAGATGTATACACCTTATTTAAAAAGGAAATTAAATTGCATGTAAGATATGTGATGCAGGGGTTTCCTACGTGGAAGTTATAGGGAACAAGAATTGTGATTTGTTCTATACGAGACATACAGAGAGAACAAAAAGAAAAGTGAAGAACAACTTGCCACAAGCTCATCAGAGAACCCGGTTTTAGTTTTCATGTGTTTCTGCCCTAACAACTATATGGATGTCCTGATGTTCTATGAGAGCATTATAATAACTGATAAAGCTTTTCAGCATCAACACAGTCCTGAGAGCACAAAGCCCAGACAGAGAAACTACTAGAGGTCAAACACCGTGCAGACTGTTAATGCTAAAACAACATCACAAACTCATGAGTGGACCCTACTTGAACTTGTCCTACCTTACCCTCTTCATACGCCACAATCTCCTCAAGAATCCCCTGTATTGTTGTTTGACTGACTGAGGTTGATTCCTGAGGGGCCATTTCATGACAATGCAGCCCCAGAAATGTTGTGGTGAACATCAGGAGGAGGGAAATGGACAGGATGGCTCAGAGGAAGCACTTAAGAGTGAAAGAGCAGCTTGTATCTGCTGCAGCCAGGGACAAGGCGTCAGACAGGGCAACCAAGTGACCATCATGTCACTACTGAAGAGGTACAACAGTACAACACTGTAGTTCATCTTCACTTTGGTAGACATCTTGTCCACATCTTGCTTTTTTTCTTGGAAGGGGACCTTTGAGATAGTCTTGTTATAAAGTATAGATGGTCACTACATGAAAGTGCTTCACTGTATTGTTTTATTTACAGTGTATTTATATTGAAAAATGTAACGATCAGGAAGCCTTCTCACTCTGACGACCAAACAGAATGGCAGATAACAAAAGATTCATATTTACATTTTTCACGTTACTCATCTGACGAAATAGTTACAGACAAGAAACAAAACTATACTTTGCTCCACTTTGCTGCCTCTGCGTCACTGATGACGGAAACACAGGTCAGGCCAGTATCTGATATGACACTCAAATGCAAAATGAAAACACTCCACAAAGAGGGAAGCAGAGCTGGATGACTTTATGCCTCACTATATCACTGTTACCAGACCCTTGATCCAGACAGAGCAGCTCTGTCTGGTTCAGAGCGCTTATGTGACCCTGCATCGTAGTGCATGAACAGCACACTCAGTGGTTCAGCCACTGCCAGCTGTAAGCAATATGAGATCATTGCCATTATTATGTAATTAAAAGTAATTTCTGCAAATGACGCTGCTAAATGGATTGAAATACTCGCCTCGACTGGCTTGCTAATCTATTTAGAGGGGAAATTAATTATATTGGGCTTAAAGGAATTCTTCTACATTTTTGCAGCTGATTTCCTGATGGGTCCAAAATAGTGGAAGGATAATTAAAAGTGTGGAACATCCCCTCTAGATGGGAACTGTGGAGTAATTTGTCCTTTGGTGACAAAGATCTAAGTGCTTTCTTTTGTAGGGCAACTATAATCAGTGGCCCCCCTTGTGTGGGGGCTGCCTTTATCAGCTCTTACAGCTGTATGGTAGGAACGTCAGACCTCATTTAAAGCACCTGTTCTTGTTTACTTTCTGCAAAACTAAAAGAAAACAATCTCTCAAACAAATATACTGTGTGAGTAGCAAATTACTCTGCAGCAAACTCTCCATACAAATGCATCAAAGTCTGTTAATTCGGAGGCCTGTCATGGCAAAGCTTTGTTTGACTGAGAAACAAAAAATAATATCAACGTTAAAAATGAAGAATAGCTCCTGGCTTCAGTGCCAAGATGATGTCTAAGCAGTTTCTAATGTCACTGATGACGACCAGTAGATGACCTGGAAAAAATGTCTGCCTCTCTTTAGATCAAGAACAAGCAATGGAGTCATAATGGGTCATCTTAAAGGGACGTCAGATGCCCCATTTCCAGTCGTCTGACCATAAACATGACCTATATTCTCATCTCTAAAGGAATATAAGAAGAATGTCAGCAAGCAATATTCTTACAAGAGCATAAACTGCCCCTGAACGAGATCATTTTATGTTTATTTTCTTAAAAAAATTAACTTAGGAAGATAGCCCTGCATTATGTAATTAATCTAACTTTAATCATAATAACATCAACAATATTTGTTTTGAGCTGGTTTTTGGGTTTTTTTCTTTCATTCTAATGTAAAAATAAAGAAATATCTTTTATGATTGACTCAGGTCACAGCCTGCCAACTTATGTCAAGCGAAGGACAAGCGACCAATGTCTAACTGAGAAAAATTAGAAAACAGTGAATAAAAAAAACAAGAAAATGATATCAGTGCACAATCAATACGTTTTTTTCAGGCTGCAAGTACAAATATTAACAAAATAAACAAAAAAAAATGGAAATGGGTGCACAAGGATAAAGTGTTTTTCTTCCTAAGCAAAATTAACCATTTTAAAACCATTTGCAATAACCAGAAAATACTTTGTCATCAAATTAAAAACAGGATTGTTTTTCCTAGCTTTTGAAATTTGTTCCATACACTGTCTCAGGACAGCAACATTTTAAATATAGTCACATTGTATTAAGAATACTATCGAGCAGTCATTATTTAGCTTTTGGCTTATTTGATTCCTCCTTAAGACACATTTTCCAGAATGCCAAGTGACAGCAGCAGAGAAGCTCAAGTAGGATATCTACCTGATGTCAAAGGTGGGAAACTGTGATGCAATTTATTTAAAGCGAGGATTGACAGTATAGTGAGGATACCTCGATGTTAGAATTTGAACGACAAAAGAGAGAAAGTATACTTTAGAGAAGTTATGAGGAACTTAATAAAGGAGAGCAAAGACACACAAGGGACAAATCTCTTTTCTTTGTCTTCATCTACCTACAGTACTGTACTTGTTCAAGGACTTTGCTCGGGATAGAACAGATGAATCCTCATAAATCCAATTGCTTTAAGAAGAAGTGATTAAGACCCTCTGCTGAGAGTGAAGCAATGGCCGCTGCGACAGGAAGCCGCAGTGCCAATAGGAGTCCCACTGGGTCAGTGTCTGAGCGACACCAGAACTCCAGCTACTGTCACATTATCTGGTCACATCAGGACAGAAAACAGGCCACACTGGAGCGCTTACGAAATTATCCAAAGTCATTTTAGAACTAGCTATTAAGAGCTGCTGCTGAATGGGTAATTGTGTGGGAGAATAAACCTTGGAAGCTGAAGGACAGAGACCGAAGCATCTGGAATGCATTAAGACAACAGGCCAAGAGGGTCAATTCACCAGGAGATTCATTAGTCAAGCTGTGAGCCTGCTGTTTGCATTGGTAAGTTGTGGGGCTGCATCTTGTAAGCAGGATATTGTCTCTGCTGCACCATGCTGATGCTGAAATTGGTGGCAATTTTGAACACAGCTTCAGCAAACAGGGGCTGGAAAGTCGTATTGTAAATGCTGAAAATACTGTAAATACCAAGGAAATCGTAAAGTGTAGAGATAAAGTATGTGCCTTACGTATTCACGCAGCAGGGATGAGCAATAAAAGGCTGTTGTGGTGCAATTTATTGGGGAATAGAAACTAATTAATCTGTTAACATTTAAATAAAACACCTTCGTCCAAATCTATTCAACCTGTAGTTTGTTAAAGAGCCTGCACCTCAGCTCTATGGGAACCTTTTCCCATGAAAAAAGTTGACAAGGGCAGTCTGTCGGCCAGGGAGCAACACAAGCTGACCCCAGATTAACCATAAAAATGTAAACCAGCTGCTGGTTCATCAGGAGCTCACCATGACCCTCTCCTCAGATCAGGGCTGGAGCATCAAGAACAAAAAGACTGTACATGAGGTCATGGCATGTTTCTAACTGTGCAGCAGCACTACGACCTGACTGGACTGACTCCATGCTGTGTATGTACAGTAGGAGCAGAGATACAGTCCTCGCAACACTTTGAAAATGAACGTGAGAAGCAATGACAGTGTTTTCACAGGACTTCTAAAGGGTCTGCTAGCATATGAAATACAGAAAAGCAGCAAATATTGAGCTGAATCCAGACATTTTTTTATTTTTACTATCAATCAAAAATCAAAATTGTTGCCTCTGTTTTAACATTACTTTGGGCTATGTTAAATTTTGATGAGACCTGGTCACTATTTTTGCCGTTTGCCATTGGACTACATTATTATTATTCAGTTATTCAAAACAATAAAAATGTGAACTTAGTCATAAAAAAAAAATAACCCTCACAACAGTTACTGAATTCCACATTGATGTAGTCCAGTGGTTCTCAAGTTTTTTCAGCCCAAAAGCAGAAAAAGTTCATGCCCCGCATCCCAAAAATGTATCAATCATCAACAAAAATTGCCAATGTGACTAATAAGAAAGGATCTAAGTGGAATTTTAGTTAAATAAAGCATCAGCAAACTCATCCACACCAGCCCTGCATCAGCTCTATGCCCCCCAGTCTGAGAACACTGGTGTAATCTCATGGACTTTAACAAGTCAAGTGGAGAGTGTTTAAGCATTCATGCCATTAAGAACTGCTGCTCGGCTATGTGGCACCAACACAGTATTGAAGAGCTGTTATCTCACTTGACACTGCTGTCATTTTGAATTACTGGAGAGTGGATGATTCGACTGGTGTAGACAGGGCAGCTTTTGAATAATTAAAAATGCTTTGGTCCCAGCGTGGCTGTGGGCACGGACCCTAAATAAAATTAAAGCACGACTGTCCACACGCATGTTTTCTAACAGAGGGCTGAACAGATCAACAGGCAAAGACAGGGAACATAAACGGCTTATAGGTGTGCCTTTAAATAGTGTTCCAACACACTAAGCCTTTCAGTATGGTCTGCATTAAAGCCTGGAACAAAAGCAGAGAGTAAAGCAGATGCAGGCTCTACTCACTGAACCCATGATCCGTCCTGATAGGCGCATAATGAGAACCAGACAAGTGTTCACACCATAACACATACAAATCCCCATTCATTATTCATGGCAGATTACCCTCTTCATTAAGGCAGAGGCGGGGACCAGGGGACACAGAGGGCAAGACAGAAGAGGAGGGGAAGTTGGTCTACGAAAACGTTACGGGATGAGAAGCAGTCGAGTAGCTCTCGCTCGCCTACACTGCCGAGGTTAAGGCTTGTAAACCATCAAGCTAACTGGCATCCAGATAAGACAGAGAGGGCCAGAAACCATGACGAGACCCGGCAGCTTCTGCTGTATAAAGTTCAGGTCCCTGAGGCCCGCAGCTCTGCATTCTGCTTTGATACAGTAAACACAATGTGACAAAGCCCTTCTGCGGGAAGCTGGAAAATGTCAGTGTAGCAGAACCGACATTACCACAGCAAGACAAATTCTATCACCGGGCTCTGCTAACCTTCATCGGCAGGATGATAATAACAATCTAAAACCAAAAAAATGGTCTTTAAAACACCAACATCTGTCAGAGAGTTCAGCCTTTTTGGGTACTGTCTGTCAGACATGCTGCATAAACCAGCTGGTAAATATTACTTTGAGCCCTTAACCATGTCGAGACAGGTCAGAAGGACCTGATAAACATTCTCCTTGTTAAATCTTATTGTGGATCTTAACTACCTCTGTTGTTAAAGCTGTGTTATTTCCTGCATGACCCCTCATGGAAAGGTCAGAGCTGATCAATGTGGTGAAGCAACGCAAATGTTGATTCCAAAAAAGCTGGGGCGTTGTGTAAATCATAAATTAAACCAAATGTGATACTTTGCAAGTTTGTGTTGTTTGCATGTTCTCCCTACAGAAAACAGTAGAAATACAATAATTTGGTGCCAGCAGCAAGTTTCAAACAAGTTGGGACGATGGCAACTGGCTACTGCCTCCAGGTTTCATCAAACCCGCCCCATCCTAATAGTCTTTTGGCTCTCTCTTCCCCTGGCACCATGCCATCTTGCTTTGGAGTTCTTCTGATTTTCTGTATAGTTTAGTTGGCATTACCTTGGTTAGCTCAGCAGCATTTTCCTGCAAGGTAATTTGTTAGAAACTATATGTTTTGCTGCATTTGTTAAATAAATACTTTAAATGAGTTTATCGTGTGCTTCCCTTTTTTGCTTTTCTCAGAGTTGGCCATAACAGTAAAAACAACTGTTCTGGTGTTGTACAAACCATGACTGAGGATAAGTTAGGTTAGCTCCAATAGTATTTCAAAAATAGACACACGACAGAAAAGACAAACTTCCTCGTTTAGCCTCAGTCACACTGCATTTATAGCACATACATACAGGCTGGTCTTCCAGGTTTCTGACAGGTGGGTTTTGCATGTTTTATGGTGGTGTTTAACACTGGCTGCGAGCCCTAAAAGCAAATCTTTCCATCAAAACAGGGAGAAGTGTGAAGCATCTTTTCAGCAAGTGATTGATGGTGTGTGTTGTTGTGAAACGCTCCGCCAGGGCTGAGCTGCTGGCTTTGTCGAGGCTGGCAGGTGAGAGAGATTACCTGTTGGTATAGAGGGCCCACATGAGGGAACGTGCAGGCTCAGACAGGCTTGATGGCTGACCTATTTGAAAGATTGCCTGACTTGAAATTAGCCTCATACTGGAATTTTTATCCATGTCTATAATAGATTACTAAGAGAAGATCAATCAACACAATCTTCCCTGACATTAAGACTCTAACGACGGCTGAGTCACTAACTGCAGTTCAATCATTGAAAGCCTCCATTGATCTCATAATCCATCATTGTGTTTAATTTTCTATTGAAATACTAAGACACAATTAATGTTTAAATCCAGCTTGTCATCTCAAGTGCATTGGTAGATCATCTGAATAATTACATACAAGTGATGATAAAATCACTGCTTGGCTCTAGTGGCCATGGCACTTTCCACAGGGAGAGCACAGCAAATCACGCTGCACTAAAGGCTCACTTCACAATATCCACAACATATTTTAAGGGTGACTTATGACACGCATAGACGTTATGTTTCTAAGCTGCCTGGCTGGTATGACATTCTGCAAACATACAATAAATACAGATTATATAAGAGAAGCAACTGTCACTGCTTGTGAGAATATGTCAGGCTGAGTTGCAGCACAATAGGCCTGTTCATTTTGTAATTATGTCTGACCTGTAGGTACTCGACAGAGCCACGCCGATGGAGCTGCCATTCACAGTGCGGATTTACGTGGATTTTAAATCATTATGCTGAAGACAAACACCATTTCACCCATCCAAATTCCTTTAGCTCTTACAAAAGGACACATATGAATTGTATTGCTTTTTTCTTCAATGGACAGAGTTAATGAACAGGGACACCACTGGGAGTTACATAATCATCACTGTAGGCAGGACGTGAGAGTGTTAAATGTAGGTATACTCTGCTATACTCAAGAACTACTAAATATTCAATACTTTAACAGAAAACACTGCTGTTTCTGATGATATACCTCAATATACAAGTTTCCAGATTTTGCGGTTGTGTAAAGTTTTTACCTCTGGCCAGCTGTGAGCTCGCAGCAGCTTTACTAGACAGGGCAAGAAACAGCAACAGCCCAGCTCTTTTTACTGTTTATTAACAGTTTGCCAAGTGCTGCTGTTCATGCAAAAGGATCTCACAAAGCCCCAACCGGAGCCCCAAGCACCCCTACAGCTCAGCCTTTCTACTAATTCCATCTAACCTTGCCTGAAAGAGACATCCCATACAGTGATAGTAGGTTACTGCGATGCTGTGGTAATTCTATAGTCAAGATAAAACTTACTGTAGGTGAAGGTGAGGCGTGGAGTGACATCGCTTTCCGTGACAGCTGTATGAAAGCAACCAACAAGAAGGACAGTGAAGGCTGGGAGACAGAGCCAAGCCATGCTCATTGTCCACATGCCTCCTCAGGACCGCCAGCCAACTTGCACTATTTGCCTTTCAGGTTTTTGGGGAATTCATGAAGAGCTTTTTTTACAGCCGTGTTTATTTTCTCTCCCTCTCTCTTTTTCCAGCACCCAGGCTCCTTGAATGGAGGGTCTGTGCACTGTCTTGAAGTCAGACTCCCTCAGGCCGGCAGAAGATGATGCTGGTTTGGACGATCTGTGACCTCAGAACAAGACAGAAAGCCTCCACGGATCAGCCGCCATGCGTACACGTCAGTGCAGGGTCTCAGCCGAGATCTGTGATGATGAAAGAACAAGATTGAAATTGAAAGTGATTTGTATAAGCAAGCTTTTTGGGGAAACTATTACAGTAGTTGTTTGATCAAGCAAAAATGCCAAAGACTCTGGTTCCAGCTTCTTACTTGTGAGGATTTGCTGCTTTTCTTTGTCACATGCATCAGCAGATTATTTTTAAACCACCCAAAACAAACAGACAGACAATGCAAACATTTGAGGATGTCACCTCGGAAAACTACAGCTTTTTTTTTTTTTTCATTTCAACTTCCATGGACTAAACCTGGAGGCTTTTGATTGGTTGGTTTTTCAGGCCAAGGATCAAGAGCAGGTGTGGCATGGCAAATGTTAAGTGTGTTAGCCTCACCCTCTGAAATTTCTCCAGGGATTTCTAAGATGGAGGGTGTGCCAGAGTCTCTTGCGCGATAAGATACATAATGATCCATTTTTGCTTAGAAGAATGCCACACGCACACACACACACACACAAGATAACAATACAGATAACAGGTCGATATGTGTCAATAACACGTAGTTAGCTGCTACTGATACGTGCCGCACAGTACGGTTAAATTATCTTAGCTTACTCCAATGATTACACGAGGAATCATGGGTAGGACTACTATCATCATATATGTTTTTAAATATTATAAAACAATAATTTGGTGGCCCCCTTGCAGTAACTATGAGGACCCTCTAGGGGTCACAGACCCTCTGTTGAAGACCCAGGGACTGAACAATTAGTTAATTTATCCAAAAAAATCAGCAGATTGACACTGAAAGTTTTCTTCACATCTGAACAGTTTGGACCTGCTCTGCACAGGAAAGAAAATAAAACAGGGATTTCATGGAAATCTTTGTGTTAAGCCTAAAGACAATGACATGGTGTGACACCCAGCTCATATTACAGGAAAAACAGGAGTTTGTTGCAACTCTAGTTTCTTATATTGGGTAGCATTTCGGTGCTATGGTGCACAGTAATGTCTAATACAGGCACCAGGTCTGGCTACAAACAATCACACCACATTAAATTTGAAAATTTTGAGTGTAAAAGCAACCCAGGCCAAAACCTGGTCTTCCTTTTCTCGTCAAGGGCTCGAACAGACCATATCACTCCTCACTACAGATCTGAGGTTGTATAGTATTGTTTTCAGTTTCTGTTCAGAGGGTTGAACAAGCGAGTGATCATTAACAGAATACTAAATGGATGAGTACAATGCTCAGGTCAGGTTATTTGATAGTGGCAACCTTTTGCTTGCCCAAAGTCGTTATCTCCACATCTGAACTGTTTGTACCTGCTCTGCACAGGAAAGAAAAGAAAAGGAGAAATTTCCAGGAAATCGGTGCTTAAGCTCAAAGACAATAAAAAGGTGTGACACCCAGCTTATACTACAGGAATTACAGGAGTTTCTGTCCAGCAGATTACCTGGGTTGAACTAGAGTTTAATAACTAAGTTGCAAGAAAGGGCGTGTGTACATTACAACCACTGATAATGTACTGTAAAATGTTTTGCTTCCCACAGGTCACAGAGGGCTTTAGGGTTAGGGCTCTGCCTGCTCTCAGTTACAGAGAGGAATTTATGGAGATAAAAGTGTCTAAAGCCAAAGGAAATTGGATAAATATTTGCATAAGCCTGCTGTTCAGTTCTCCTCAAATCAATACACTTCACTGGAATATAACTTTTAAGTATTTCCAATTTATGAGTTGACACTGGCGATCGCCTTCATCCACAACGACTACAACAATTCTTTAAAAAACAAGAGAACAAAGCCACAAGATGACTATTATACCAATAATGGAGTTATGAAGCATTTCAGATGCTGATTAACTGAACGTGGTGAGACGTGAAGGGAAATTCAATACAGACATCCCAGTTACAACTGTGAACGCTCCATTACAGCTGCCGCAGGGAGCTCCTCATTAAATGCAACCAACAGGAGATTCAGTTTCATGTGAGGTATGGCAATCAATAGCAAAAAGTAGCGAGTGAAGCTATTCCTGCTTTCTATCAAGGGGCTTCTGACTCTTAGTCAATAAGCAGTCTGACACTTGCTGCAAACACAGACATCTCCAAATCTGAGCTGGGAAGATGACATTTGGTGGAGCAGGAAGGCCACGATAAAGGCCAGAGAACAAGACACAAAGAGGGTTATTTCGACAGTTGTAGAGACACACAAGACTTGAATGTGCGAAATGCAGGGAGGCACACTCTATTCTGTCAATTTAGTCTCCAAAAGGAGGCTTTTAGTTAAGTTGTTTGAATTAGGCTGTTTTATTTAAAGTCTTTCAAAATGTTCATTTAAAAAAAAGGTGTCAACAGTTGAATGAATAGATTGAAATCTTTCATTCCCTTTACCACTGGTGCACTGTCCAGATTTGTAAAAGCTATGAAAGGAAATATAATCAATCATGTCTGGACATTGAAGAATTTCAACCTACAGCAGCGAGACTGTGACTTTTAATGATCCTGATGACAAAAGCAGACGATGTTATAAGAGGCTTTTGCTTTTGAAACTCCAGGCTGAAATATTTTGGACAATGCCCACTGCCAGCAGCTGACGTGATGTCAGTGGACTGTAACTTGTCATAGACAAGGAGGTCGGCCACGAGCATCATTAGTGTCCTTTGTGTGGATCGATTCAAAGTGAGACACCACTTCAGCAAGAAACAGTGAAGCCGACATTAATTCTGGGTTTGTGTGACAGTTAGAAAAAGAGGCCCGCATGCATCAAGCTGAATCCGACTGAGGTGCGTAGAGAGAGCCCGACTCAGCGTGAGCGAGA
Source organism: Pagrus major (assembly GCF_040436345.1). Taxonomy (NCBI): domain Eukaryota; kingdom Metazoa; phylum Chordata; class Actinopteri; order Spariformes; family Sparidae; genus Pagrus; species Pagrus major. Next base: position 10,375,798 of record NC_133222.1, read on the forward strand.
GAACAAGGGCCCCTCTGACAGCACAGAAATCTATATGCAACTCTGCACTTCACCGCTCTCTCCTGCATGATGCATAAACTGAATCATCCCTTTCACTCCCTACACAGACGTGATACTGTGCTCTGGCTATGGATGATACTCTCCCATCTCTCGGTCTATGATCTCCTCTTAAATCTTCTTAGACCTTGTTTCTATATCCCCCTTAATCAGCCTTATCAGATCAGTTTGACATGATCGTTGCATGTGTCAAACTTTTACCAGATATTTCAAGACATTACAGGTCTAATTAAAGACATATGTTTGGTTTATTAGTTTGAGAAGTCTGGGGTTCTTCAGTGAGACTAAATAATTGCTATAAATCTAAATACGTTTCTATTAACTGAGCATATAACACCATAATGAAATTGATCTTTCAAGTTTCATTGATTAGAGAACTGATAATGAGATAAGGCTGTATTACATTTATGACCAAAATAAACAAATAAATATATTTAAAAAATGAAGTATATGTGTCTAATACAGTTTTTGTATCTTCAGATAACTTCTTGTCTCAGGAACACCATCCTTTAATGCCTCAGCTTTGAAAGATGATCAGTAGTGTCGAATGTGGCATTGGCAAACCCCAAAAACTTCCTCAGCTTCCTCAGTACAGGTAGACGACTATGTTTGTTTCAAGCTCCTGAGGCTGAACACAGCGAAGTTACGTACATGTGGAACGGGGACGAAGATGAAGACACTTTTAAACCAAGTACAGGAATGTATGTTGATGATGATGATAAGTGACAGTGATGATGATGATAAGTGACGGGGACAGTGACAGTAGTTTTGAGTGTGGAAGTATATTCATAAAGGGTTCCTGTCAGGCTTTAACCAACCCTAACAACTTTTATGAATGTTTAGTTTCTAATTGAGACTAGTCTCAATTAGAGACTAAGTTGCAGCCTTCATATGGCCTTACAGGCAAAACCTAGGACAAAAAAACTCCATAGGTACTCATCACTGCTCACAAAGCTCTCTTGCTGTAAGTGCAGGGTAATAATCGAAGGCAACCATGAAGAATGTACCAACATTTTTATGAATTCAGAGCTTTCCTCAGCTGGATTACGACTCCTGGACAGTAAGTGTTAGTGACAAATTAGGACTCTGAAAAGTGAGGGGGACATCCCGAGTGGAAATTGAAATATCTTCTGCTTCTGGGTGGGAAATAAGTGGCACACAGAGCTGTCACTACTGACTGATGATACACAGGCATTTGCTCACCAGCCCATCATCCATATTAGTAATAGCAATAGTTTTGACAGTCCATGAAGTAAAAATAATTAGCTGTGGAAGGGAGAGACTATTAAATGAAGCGGTAAGAGGCTCTGCTAGGAGTCAATACTCCAGCCAGTCCCTTATATTACTGTTTGTGGGTTTGGTTTCTGAGCTGCCTCAATGTGTAGTTTGTATTGTTTTTTTTAAATATACACATGGTTGCAATGAGAATAAAACCCCTGTAATTACAGAGATTTGTCAACATGAAACTGAAAGCTTATGGAATCATTTCAACCTACAATGCAAAGTGAAATTTACTATATAAAACTTAAGAGAGAGAAAACTCGTAAGAGTGATGAGCATGTCATATACTAGAATAAACCTTTGGACATTTTTGTCGACCATCAAATTTATTCACAGTAGAGTGTACGTCAGAAAGGGGAAATAAGGTTCATGTTTAACCAAACAGGGAAATTCCCAGCACTCTTGCCCAATAATTTCCAGTAACAAAGCTTCTGTCATACAGTAAACTATCACTGTACTGCTTATCTCTGAATGGCAAAGCCTGCCCAATGACAGCACTACTTATAAGACTAGTCTTATTAATAGCAGCAGTGCGTATACTGCTGAAACAGGTGGCCCCACCATTAGCATTTGCCATCCGAGTAGAGTAGGAGGGGGTCAAGGCTCCCTGGATTCCACACACAGCCTGTTGACTGGAAAAGTGTTGACTGAAAAATACGACCTCTTGGTATGCCTGTCATCTCAGGAAGCCACCTGTACACACACACATACACACGCTGGCCACCTACGTCACAACCCTCTGACAACCCAGGTCACGTGCTCCCAGATGTGGCCTTCAACCTGTGATCAGCACTCCCCCTCCACACCACTGAAGGACTCTCAGATGTGTGAAGGAGCAGATGTGAGATGTGGAGGACATCATCTGTCAGGAGAGGCTTTAATGGAGGAACACGCCTGCACATATGGACAGAGTGGCTGATTCACCAGGCGGGCGAGTGGTGTGGGAGTGTTGACACAGTTCTGCTCCGGTCCAACTGCCACTCAGGTTATTTTGTAACCACTCATTCAGATCTAAAGATACCCATCTATGAGTAAGACATTACAGCACTTCCGTCACGGTGCTCAGGTATCAGGTCGGAGTGACTACGTGACAAATCCTAATCACAGGTCTTCTCACATTATTCCCATCACAACAACTTATTCAGTCACTCCTGTTGCTACAAGGAGGTGATCGCAAAAAACATACTATAGTTATTACTTAGAGATTAGTTAAGAAATATTTATAACCAGAAACTTCCAGGTGTAACTGTTACATGACCTGGCACTTATAGAATGATGCCTAGTAATATTGGGATGATTTTACTTTGAATTTCACAAAAAATAATACAGCGTACCTAAATTTTGAACACTAGATTTGAAGGGGAATTCAGGTATTTTCAAACCTGGGCCCTATATTTCTGTGCTTTGATGTTAATGATTCATACTGTACTCACCAAAAGTTTTGGAATTGGACCAACAGATTGCCTCAGTGGACAATGGCTGCAATGTAATCCCATGGGGCAACTCTGACTATCAAAGTTACACCCATTTAAAGTGCTTGTTTTTGCTACTCAGAGACTGAGGTTGTGTGTGACAACTTTACGGAAATGGTTCCTATAGAGAACAACCTTTTTGCTATAAAATAAGGCCTGTAAAATTGCAACTTCCTATTTACACAGTGCAACTTGTTGAAGTTAATTACTAGTTCAAAGTGAGGTAGTAGCTTTCAACAACTTTGGGAGGACAAACTTCCTGTAGTAAAGGATTCACAAATCACTAGTGCAATCCAATCCGATTCCCCAGTTAATAGAAATTCAGAAGTCTGTATTTCTGATGAGGTGACTGTGGACGCTGAAGAAATACACTCTCTTTCCTGCTCGACCCATTTTAAGTCCAATCCCCAGACCCAACTAAGAGTAATTACTGGCTCATTCATCCCTGAGTGAACCATACAGCAGTAATTATGACCATATGCTATTCCAAAGACTTTTAATTGCCTAATTAAAATCTTATTAAACTATTGAACAGAGATAGGGGACATTTTGAACTTAAGGTTCAGGGGAGTTAAATTCATCAAGCTTGCTTCTCCTCTGGGGTTTGTGACACGCGGTCACAGGTTGCGAGTTTTATCACAAGCGCCGACTTTTTTAAACATCCCAAATTTGAAGCTATCAGGCACTAAGAACGTATTGATAGATTACGGTAATATATGGCTGTGAAAGTGGATGAGCATATTTCATCACCTCTGTCTTTGAAACCTTTACAAGTGCCTAAATCAGCCCGGTTTCAGAAGTGAAAATATTTGAAATGATATTCCATTTCATTCCATTTCCCCCTCTGCGCAAATTTCCATAACAGATGTGGAGCCAGCAGAAGCAGCTTGCTGATGAAATGTAAAGTAGCAGAGCAGGGCCTGCTATCACTATCAAGGCCGAAGTGGGTGAAAGAAGAGCAGCAGGGGCTCTGCAACAGACAGAAAAGGGCATTAATACTCAGAGGGGGTGAAGACCAAAGACAAGCAAATGAAAGGGCAAAGCCACCTTTTCTTTTAAGTCACCTCATCAAACTCAAATATAGTATTTACTGGCACTTGTACAGAGATGGAAATCACCTGAGAGTAACTAATCTCACCAGACAAATACGTTTGCCTCTGTTGGCTTTGTGCCCTTTTATTCCTGGCACTCAAGCCAAATCTCCCTGTCAAAACACATCAGACAGAGCATAAACCTGGATTAAAACTATTCACGTGCTGTCATTAATGACCCCTCGAATATAGTAAACACTGAGGGATTGAGAGGAAATCGGCAGAAAATTGTACTTTTCTCTCTCTATCTGCACTCTTTTCAGTTTTTAACAATCCAGTGTAAGCTGATCCACTTTAAGGAAGCAGCCTGCCCTGCTGACCATGCTGAAATGGCCTATTTCTTTTCTACAGTCTGTTTTAATGTTGTCACACCCTTAGGACTAACCAGTTTTACCATTTGACACAAATACTGAGTTGGCAACACATTTTACATGCAATTAATAAATGACTGCACCCTTTATTAACCCGTAACACGATTCCTGAGCGTATGCAGTGTGTTATAAGCTGTCCACAAAATCAGTGGTGAAAAGTTGAAACGGTTTTTGATGTTGACATTCAACATTTGCACCTGCAAATGATCTGCATCTCACATAAAAAGACATTTCTTTCTTGACTGAACTATCTTAATATATCCTGACATTTGCTGGAGTAGCAAAACGAGTCATACTACTGGACTCGGCTGCTACTTACTGCACAAATGTTTATACTATTGTTTATACTTTGATAAATATTTGTACTGTACTAAAATTTGCTTATAAAAGGGTGGACACAAGTGCTCTGTAAACATGCCAATGCTTGAATCTTTAAATACTTTTGGATTTGTATTTCGCTTTTTATGATTAGTCAATCAAAAGACAATTAATGGACAACTATTTTGATAATTGATTTATCGTTTTGTCATTTTTCAAGCAAAAAGTTCAATATTTGCTGGTTCTTAAATGTAAGGATTTGCCGCTTTTCATTGTCATTTATGATAGTAAATGAGGAGTCTTTGAGTTTTAAACTGTTGGTTGGACAACAAGCAGCTTGAAAATTTCACTCTGGAAAGCATCTTGGAAAGCATTTTTCAACGTCAATTTTTTTTTTAACATTTTGTAGACTAAAGGATTAATCGATTAATTGTTAGAATAATCAGCATTCACAATAAAAATAAATGTGAGTTGCAGCCTTATTTTCACTGATAACTACGTTGAAATTCTAAAGGCTTCATCTTGTTGCGGTTAGGCCTCAAAGACTCGTTAAACAGCACAGTTTGTGCATTAGCATATGTATTTATTTTGCTAATCCCCTTCCAAGTACATGTAAAAGAAATTTTGAGTGTGATAAATCTGACATAACCTTCAAATTGATGCAGGTTAAATCTCTCACACTCTCAGCTTCTGGTGGAAAATTAAAATCACCTCCACGAGCTGAGCAGAGTCTCTCTGCTGTCGACAGCGTAATGCTCACAATTACCATCTCATGTGTGTTCATGCTGCAGTATTAGGGATGAAGGTGACATTTTTCCTATGTCAAAGACCTCTGCTGAAAACGACATTTACAATGGGCAGTGATGAGATATACATATGAATCTCTTGCAAAGAAATTCCAGCATGAGACTGTTTTTCCATTTTTCTTTTCCATTACCCAAATGGAGCAAATGATTTCAGAACGGGTAATACTTTGCCAACTTCACACCGTCCTTGAAGGATAAAAAAGATTTATACCAACAAGGTCATGTTTTGTTGGGATATTTAAATGTTATTCTAGTATCAGAAGTCATAAAGTGTTTTACAAACTCTGGTAACCAACACTGAACTTAGCCTAGCCCCAGTCCAGGCTCTAACCACTCCATAACTATTTTGTAGTGGTGTAGTGGTTTCTTGAGTGGTGGTCCTGCTTTTGTGAATCCCTGCTTCTAAGCAAAGGATTCAGTGTCATTTAGAGTAGTCTCTTAAGTTGTGTAAGTTTGGACCAGCCAAAAAAAAGAGTGACCATATGCTGTCCAGCCCAGTTAAACCAACAAATTCACCGTGACCATTTTATGAGAGAAATAAAAAATACAGAGTTATATTGTTCAGTGCACTGTTTAAGATATTCAGGGCCTGTGTTTTTATGAGGGGTCGTGGCGTCTGCCAGACACAGGTGAGGAGCTGCCTCAGCCCTGGCTGCTGTATGTAGGTCAGGCCTGTTTAAACACTCACTCTGAGTTTTAAATGTCTCCACTTGTTTGCCATATAATTCTGTCTGCATTCACTGGAGTGAAATATTGACCCTGATAGAGCAGGTGTTGATAACACAACATCGACTTGAGCTGCTTTATCTCGCTTGTAGTTGTTTACCTTCACTAACCTGATTTGTTACAATAGATAAGTCGGCAACACACAACTACAGTATGCGGAGGTAGGTGTTCAAATACGCATACGAATAACATAATGTGTAATAACCCTCACTAAAATTATTCTATAATAATAGTGTTTTTAAATGAATAATTCCTTGCGTTCTATTTCAGCAAACCTACATCTATAGCTCTGAATTAATCACAGATATGAACAGAAGTTGTAAACTAGAAATTAGGTCACATAAAACCAATTTAATGTGAGGATTTTCCTTTGTGAGAAATGTATTGAAAATACTTAATTATAATAAAAAAAACAGTAAGTTTTGCTGAAAAAGTCTGTGGGGTCGGTCAGAATATTTTCCCACAAGTACTTCAACTGAAAAAAGAAGTAATGTGCGGCATTAATATTTGCCGCCCATGTGAATTCATGGACCATTCAATCACCAACAATGCATTGAAATATTTATCCTCTTCGAAATTGATTAGGCTGGTGTGGCATCCATGAAAGGCTGTCAACAAAGCGGCGTGGCTGTTCTCCCTTGATGTCCACAGCAAGAAGCTGCACGCATTCCAGTAGCTTAGAGGCTTAGACAGCAGCTCAGGCTATAGGCCATTGGGCAAAGAGCTGCACACATCCATCACTGAGTGAGACCGATAAAAGGCTCAGAATGTCCACTTCTCCACATGCCCATCAAGGACACGAACCACAGACCCGCCTCTTAAATAAAAACTCAAGTTTTTAGAGTCTAAGGAGCACTCTGTAACGGGGTTTCATTAGTCACACACAACTACATCAGAGTTTTCTTGTGAACAAACAAGTGTTAGTGATCTAACGAATGTGATGAATGCATTTCCTTCTTCATAAAACATCCATGTTAACTAGCAAGCGGTCGTCTTCTCTGACTTTGCTGATGCATCGCTGCATATCTTGTCCCCATCAATAGTTCAGTGGAAAAGTGTGACACCATTGACAGGAATGTGTCACCTGTACGCACATGCACAAAATACACAAAACAGAGCCCCACTCATATAAACAAGGCTAGAGGTCAAAAACCCCACAGGGTATCAATTAATATACAGAGGAATTATCCAATTCTAAACTGGCAAATGATGTCCTCGCAAAATTCAAGGACTAACTTTCTATTAGATGAGCAAACTAATTGATTTCATATTGAAAACAATCTTGTAACGCCTCATGAAGCTGGGCAGCTGAGAACTTTGGGGAGTGGTTTAGACAATGCTGATCTGCTTTACAGCCACTTAAACCTTGTGAACGCCTCTTTAGAAAGGGTGTTACATGAACAAATGAAACAATTTAATATATTATAATATTTTGGCGGATAATTGAGAACTTTTCTTTTAATGTTTCTAGGGTCGCCATCATGTTTTTTTTTTTACTTTTCAAAACACAAGCAAGGATCAGTGACGACTGAGGGAGTGGTGTGTTCATCCAAGCAGGTGTCAGGTTCGCTCTTCAACCATCTATTGTCCAGCCAACTTTAAATGACACCTGTGAGAACTTTTGTAAGGCTGAGCTGAGCTCAAGCAAATGCTTAGTCAGTAGGGATTAATGATACGGTTTCTTTTCAGCCGACACAATAACGGACAATAACCTGCTTCTCATGGATGATAATGATAAGATAACTGATCATTTCACGTTTGTGTTTTTTATTTTATTTTTATTTTTATTTAGAGTAAGACAATAGTGAGCTGGGCGTATTCCTCTCCTTCTTCTTCTTGTATGTGTTTATTGGCAGAGTGCAAACCAACTTTAAAGGTGCATATGGCACGGGTTTATGGGAGGTGTGTAGATGCAGCGCTTGTTAAGTCAGTGAAAGCAATTTGACTTTCTATTATCGGCTTTAATTTTGTTATCAACCGATAATTTTTTGGTCCAATATACATCATGCATCCCTTCTTCTGTAGTAAGCTTTGTCAAATTATAATGAGCGAAGTGAGATGAGCACAGTGTTGTTGTTTGTAAGATATTCAGAAATGTTAGGATATGTCTTTAACTTGGTTTGATTAGTTGCATACTGCAGACATTTCTTTAAGTATTCACAACTCTTGCCATTAATTATAGACTTATTTTCCTTTATAGTCACATAACACGCAGTAAGATAAAAGACATCATTTGAGAGATGTGGTGCTCTTTGAACACATTGAGGGAAAAAGACAGTTTGATAACAATGTAAAGACCAACTGTCTGATACTCTCTAAATCTAGCTCATGAGATAGAGCATAAAAATGATAAACGACTGATCCTGAAGCAAATATAGTACAGACAGTTAGCTTTCTTATGCCTGTGAGTGCACTGGCTCATCTGATTCTCACGTCTGGCTACAATCTTCAACAAGTCTTAAAAGTCGATATCAAGCACAACTCCAAACTCCTTATTCGACCTCTTTATTTGGCAGACAGACCACATTAAAATATCTTCGTGGGGGTGGTCTGTCCCCTTTATGTTGGGTCTGAGAGTGGGGCTGCTGCCCCCCACATGCAGTGACCTCACTTAGTAAAGATCAATAGTGAGCTGCACATTCCTCCCTCCAAGTCCTCAGGAGTCACTTAGGCCTTGGTATCCCAGTCATCCAAGCCATCTTGTGACTCCTTTAACACACTGATATTTGGGGTAAATTCCAATCATTGACATCCAACATCCAAGACGACCAGATTTGACCTACGAGGGCAGCGTATTTGGTAAACCATACGAGGGAGATGAACTCTTGTCACTCAAGAGTATCACCCCTATAGACCATGCTAATGCAGTCACTCAAGGGCAAAATCGTCATGCCAGAATTGCTCAGTATAGATCGAATTTAACATGTTTATATTTCACATTTTTGCCTGTGCTGTCCTCTATTTTCCCCTCCAATCACACCGTACACGGCCTAGCACACAGCAAAATTATGGGGCCCACATTGATCCCTAGGCTAGATGATTTAATGGCTGACTGGCTGTTCTATTTAACCAGACAAGCATAATAAGGGGATTAGCAACCTATCAGATGACAGAGTTCAGTGTGCTTGGCTGCAGGTATACAGGCAGATATCCTATATCACATGATTTCTTAATCACTGTGCAAATTAGTTCATTCTAGGGGAAGTGAAATAATAACATCTATGACTAATAATCTGCAGAAATTACACCACAGTTCATAACAGCTTTAATGCCAAACTGCTCTCACAAGTTAGTTAAGACAGACTGGTGTTAAGTACTTCAAAAGGACCCTTGAAGTTCATGTACCTCTTTGTTTGCAGTGATAGGCCCACACTAGTGTGCGTGTGAGATGCAATCAGAGTCCTGACACGTCCACACAGCGCCCAGGCCCCCACAGCTGGATGCGTGTAGGTGGGAGCTGATGTCATGGAGAGATGGAGGTGAAATGATCTGTTACTAGAAAGCTGAGCCTCTCCATTGTGAAATCAGAGCTGTGGCATCTTCACCTACTTTCGAAACTTAGAGGTAAGGGTTGGTCCATCGTGTTGCATCCCCAGAGACAACAAATGCTAAAAAGTTTTACGGTAAATAATAAACTATCTTTGTCTAATAGGGATCAACCGATATGTTTTATTTTTTGGGAGCGATACCGATTATTAGTGATCGAGGAGCCTGATAACTAATATGTGGAACCATTATACATTTGCAGTAAAAATAAAAATCTTTGTGTCAGAACTTAGAATAACCAGTGATAGAATGTAACTAACTACCATTTACTCAAGTACTGTACTCAGGTAAAATTTTGAGGTACTTAAGATACTATTAGTATTTCCATTTTCTTCTATTTTATAATTATCTTACAGGATCAGACATATTCCTTGTAAGCCAGAAAAGGTCAAAGTTATTTAGTTTTACTGGCATCAGTATAAAAAACATATTAAGTGGGTCAAGAGAACATTTACGTCATGTTCACAAACATCTATGTTCCAAAGTAACTCACATCCAGCAAACCGAAAAGGCTCTTCTGTAGCACACACTGTGCTCTGACGTTACCAGCAAGTGATTCATCACATTATTTATAAACTATAAGATGTAAGGTCACAAAGTCCTGTTTTGCTTGTATCACAAAATAAACATAAGGAAAAGCAGACAAATGCAAAGGCCAGAATTCAGACTTTCAGCACGTACTCCCTGTCACACTGGAGACAGACAAGATAACATATAATCTGTGTTCTTGGAACGCACGTATCCCCTCCCTCTGTTACCTGAACCATAAGACCCAGCGACCACAGCAGAAGTCATATTGGGGGGAAAAAAGCATCAACAGTGTTAGTTCCTGTGAGCTTAAACTGCACCTGCATTCATGAACGGCTTCATCCCTCCAGATGTCTGGAGGCCTCGCTCGACCCAGAGCCAGCACATCTATAACTGTCCCCTCGTCTGCCCAGACTCAGGTGGATAACTGCCAGAACGAAAGCAGAGATGCAGGGGGATCTGAGCCCTGCAGCCACTCATGCTGCACAAAAAGCTGCTGAAAGAGGCCATAAGATGGCTGTGTCTTAATATATCACATCTTCAATCCAATCTGATGAATTATTCAGGCGGTGCTATCTACTGTGCCTCTCACCTAAAACATCTGCCCTGCCAGCCTGTCTGCCAGGTCTGGCTTAGACACTGTCCTGCCACAGGAAGCTTTTAGTCTGCTCCTGTCCTGTGGTCTCTGTTACATTTAACCCCCTCCCTCTATCTCTATTTCCATCTCTTGGACTCCAGGCATAAAGCTTTGAGGGAGAGGGATTACGTTACTGTGTCGAGGATCAGTCTGTACAAGATTTTTAAAAGGAAACAATATCTTTTTGCTACTACTGTGCAAATCTCTGGGTTGTCATGGCTGGGGTAGTAGTTGGTGTGATGTGTTGTCCAACCATATCTGAAGGCACAAGTGTTTATAGCTATTGTAAATGGCCAAAAGAAAACCATGCCAACAAAAAGAGACATGGAAATGCTGTTCTATGACAGACAGGTACTTCAGTCTAATGTTTGTCTGAGTATTTGAAACAGTTTAAAATACTAATTTCTCTCCGACAGCAGGTTGTGCCCACATAGACCCACCTCTTCTCGCTCACTCAAACTGCTGTCTTCTCATCGCTCGTCTCATTATTTGGTGTTTTATTATGGCGTTGGCTCATTAAAGATGGCAAGTGCAGAGCCTCAGTGACCGGTTTTGCTTAAAAAAGAAAACATCTCATTTGAGCCGGATGCAACAGCCCCATAACGAAAGGTGCTGACACGACAAATTTAGCACCTGATGAACTGACATAAAGAATTTTGAGAGGTTGGTGACAGCTACCATCTCAACATCACAAAAGCCTTAAGCAAGATGGGCCAGCAAACTATTGTTGATAAGTGTGTTGTCCTGTTATTTGCCCAAACAATTTGAAATTCTCCAATATAAGCCAATCCTCCTCAGAGCTATCGAGGAATAGCAGAGTCACTTGCTAGGAAAAGACTTTGACTATGGTCAGGAGTAATTTAATTTGGCCAAAACTTGGCTAACTTAAGTCAGATCTTGCATGCATTACCATAAAAAGTCTGATGTGGCAAAGCATTTGACTTTATGGCGAAGGAGGTGTAAAACATTCCTACGCTGGGTTTCATCAACGAAGGGGGACAACAGACTGAAAACACAAAGCAGAGCAGGTTGCATTACATACTTCCAGACCATTAAAGTGAGGAGTGTTCTTGAGGGATAAAAGCTGCACACTCACCTCCCCCTTCACTGTTTATGGATCTTAGCAGAGCATGAAATGACTAAATACCAGCATCACTCCTCCTCCCTATCATCCTCCTTTGCACATCTCTCATTCATAATTTTCAGCAAGGATGCCTGACTGAAAAACATGTGACCCACCCAGCGCTATTTGTGTCCAAGGTTACAGAAGAACAACTGTCCGTCTGAGTGAAATGTGTGTGTTTGCCTCAAATATCCGTCTGTAACCTACTTCTTAGTAAAGAATGGTACTGTTAATTAGTACTAAAAGAAAGTACAGCTTGTTTACAGTGGAGCAATTAGACTCCTGTGATCAGAGACTTATGGCAGGAATGTCTGAAAGGGTCAGTAGCACCATTAGCAGAGTAAAGGGCACAACCTGGAATGCTCAGAGATATCAAATCACAGCGTTGGGGGAGGGACGAGCTGCTAAACAAGGCACGGTTGGAGGTTGATTCCATTAATCAGGCCTACTCTAGTACTCATGTCAGGAAGCACACAAACACATACGACCAAAAACAACAACCTGATGCACGTTCGCTGTGTGAGATACCATAAAGTCATCCCGTGGGTCCTGTGTCACAAGTGTAGACCTACACATAGCTAAGAGGATTAAAATAGAACTTTATTATTAAGCATGTAACATGCAAGAACAGGTGTGAGATGAAGGGTGATGGAAACACACTATGAAATTACAGTTTTCACACCAGCACATGAGAAACGCTGACATAAGTGTAAACATACTCCACATGGTTTTCCAAAGCATGTTTCACAGGCTTGTGTACAGTGAGGGAGCGAGACGAGGCTTCATGTGACATGTTTTGGTGCATGTTTCATACGGGTTAAAAGGCAGATCTGACTGTATCTGAAACACTGGAGGAAACACAGCGATCTGGCCTGGTTCCATGTCCACAGTCATTTCCCACATCATGGCACAGTGCTGGACTGGGAATAAACAGAGGAGCCCGCTGTGCTCCCAGAATGCATGTTTGCAGAGTTCCCATCAGTGAGTACACAGTAATAGGACTCCCTGAAGGCCTGTATTTAACCTTTAGGTTACAAGTGGCTGGCCACTCCACAGCCCACCCCTCCTTATGCCTAAGCTGTTAACCCTTTTCTCACTCATTTTAGTGAGCAAAAACAGACACAAAGTCAGATAAATTGACAAGTTCTGAAGATAATGTGATATGATTGAAAGGACCGGAATAGCTACTAAATGGACCTCTTGTTAACTGCTCATTCCACGGTCAAAAATGAGCGTTGAATCTCTACTTTTAGGCTCACATGATAGAGAAAGAGCATTGGACAGCGCAACATTTGCAGTACTATATCTGGGAAAACTGCTGATAAAGATCATGTGATATTATGAAAAGCTCTGGGATATGATCTTGTGGTCAGTGTCATTCTGGTCATTCTCTACCAGACTTTAATTTTTTAAACAAGCTGACCAATACTTGATTTTTGTGGCCGATGCCGGTACAGATGTTAGGAAATAACATATTCTGATAGCAATACATCGTCCGATGTACACACCTTTTTTGCATTGATCCCTTAAATGGGGTCATTAAAAATGGGACAAGATATAACAATAACAATCAACCGTTTTGTCTAAATTGACTTCACTTTCAACTTATAAATGATCTCAAGCATCTTTTTCAGTATTACGATCTCTAAAAAGTTATATATCTGTGATAGGATAATATCAGCCAATCGATCTATTTTCTAAGCCACATTTTTGAAAACACATTCATTTTCTGCATCCTGCAAATGGACTAATGTGATGGCAATTGAATATTGTGTTTAGGTTTCGTCAAAACTTAAATGTTTCAAAAATACAAACCCTGTATATCTGTATCATTTCTCTGTTCTGCAGAGTAATTTGAGGAGACAACACCAGACCGTGTTTTATGACTGGCTGTTTCTATTTGGCCCATGCTGTGATAATACAATAAGCATAGCTCTTGTGTTGGAAGGCAGCACACAATATTCTGGCTCAAGTTGAAAAACATACCTTGAATTTCTTAAAAGACACTAACGGTATGATCTAAACTATGATCCAATTCAGAGCTACATGCTTGTCACACACATTTCAGCCTGTAATTGCTCATGTACTCTGTTTAAACTTGTGTTATTGGCGTGAAATCTAAACTAACATTTGTGACACCAAACCATATGGAGAGGAAAACAGCACATGAAAGAAAATCAAAAAGGAACATTTTCCTCTCAAACACACACACACACACACACACACACACACATACAGACACAGACACAGACACACACAGACACACACAGACACACACACACACACATACAGACACAGACACACACACACACACACAGACACACACACACACACACACACACACACACACAATGACAGGGAGAGAGTCAACCTGACTATATAAACAGATGAAGGAGATGGATCAGAGTAGCCTAATGCTGAGAAAATGCCCTTGGGATATGCTGACAAAACGGAAACATGTGCATATGGGGCCAGCATGGGGGATTAAGCTGTGATAAAACAGTGCGATTCAGAAATATTTGTTTCTTCTTTGTCTTTTCTACTCTGAACAGATTTAGTAATCTGCAACAGGTTGCTCACGGCTTTGAGCAGCTTCACAACACAGGGGCATAATTTTATCCGTTTGCTTCTTTTCCTTTCAGCAGACTAGATGCAGAACAGCACAGAATCAAATAACGTTTCACTCTGCAAAGGAATGCTTCAGCGTTCCAGTTAAACTCTTCCAACTCTAAAACTCAGGCTTTCTCTGCAAGAAACTCTCACCACATCATGAACTAGCTATATTTTTTTCCGAAGAAGCCCGGATTTGAAGTATTGATACTACAGGCACCATGCTTTACCAACGAGCCAAAGCTTTTCTGACAGCATCATACAGGCAGTTCATTGTCAAGGCCGCCGGTATCCAGAATGCAACTGCCAGCTGTTTTCTTTGTGGATCAACCCAAAAGAAAACAGCAGGCCAAGGTCAGCACAGACAGGCTTTTCTCCTACAACAGACAGATGAATCTCCGTATACGAGGCCGTAAAACAAAAACTCTCTCTGTCACAAATGGGATGAGCGCAGCTGATTATATCCCACCCTCTTGTGGAATAATTAACCATTCTCAAAAATTCATGAAAGCTCCTATTTGTTCCAGATCTGTTGGGTGTTTGTTCATCATTTAAGGATCTCCGTCTGTAGGCAGGTTTCCATCCAGCTGTTTTGATGCGTTTTTTTCAATTTGCACATAAAAAAAACATGAAAACGTTTTTATGTCTGGCTGAGGAGGAAAAGTTGGTTTATTGATAAAAGTAACATGCTACAAAGTGCAATGGAGACACACTTAGTGATTGAATCACAAGGACGGGAAGCATGTGACTTAAACATCTGTCTTCTGCTCCACTAAAGAGACGGAAAACAGCAGCACATGAAAACATCAGATCTGTGTGGGGCGATAAGGAGGAGACAGACTTTCCTCAAATGTTGCCTATCGTTTTTCACTGTTTGAGGTTTGACCTGTGCATTTTGTTGCGCCCTCCTTTTCTGCAATATTTTAAATGGCAACCAAGTAGAAAAGTAGTGGCACCAGCTGTCCCACCCCTATATAATATTAAGCAGGGGTCGGGTGATAAATGATTTTATTTTTGATTCTTAATAAAATGCAAGTTGAAGGGATTCCAGTATGTTTTAATGTCATTTAAGGAGTTTCAAGTATATTTGAAAGATTATCAGGATAATATTGTGAATCGCAATTATATTGTCCAAGATAATCGTGACAAGAAATTTTCATAACATATTAAAATTTCGTTTTGATTGAATTCTCGCTTTGACTGACAGCTTGGTTTGGTTGGTTATCCCTCATGTCCAACTGCCTTGTTAGTACATGCTAGACAGGCTCACATGCACTGGCTTCTGAATGTGAAAAGTTAAACACACAACTCATCTACTGAGGTGACAAGTATCTCCGTGCTATCCTTAAATCTGAGTTTAAGACGAGTAAGTGCACGCTTGGTTTTCTGACATCCGAACAAGTTTAAAAGCCAATCACAGTCCGTTATTCAACATGTGATGTGGAGCCTTGAAACCTCCAGCACACATGAACTGATAATGACCTTACAGTAAAGTTGGAGACATGTCGAGTCTAGTAGTTAAAGTTTTGAAAATGACACTTCATAGATTCATGTTTTTCATGATTTTCTCATGAAGGAGGAGACATGTGACTTCTCCAAGAAAAGTGTTTGATACTATTCATCTCATTTGGGAAAGATCTTAAAACATAAAATAAGCAAATTATCTAAACTAAGGTCACTCTAACGGTGGAAAATAACACATATCCTCTTATTGTTTCACAAACCTAATGACATAGAAGAACAAGCTTAAGAGATTTTCAAGTAGAAGGTTCTTGGCAGTGTACATTTAAAAGTAAGCAAGAAGAGTAAATAAAAATCTTAGGTTGACCTCCTCATTGACTTTTGACAAACTTTTCCATTTACGGTTTCTATCCATTAACTACCACCCACACGGCTAACAGTTTGGCACTAGTCTCGATTGTGCTGCCAGCAGTGTGTGGGTGAGAGATTTGATTTTCACACAATAACACCTGATGCTTCTGCCTCGTAGCTGCCAGCATCACACCATGAGCCCCTCACCAGTGTCACAACAGAAACTCCTCAAACAGTTTGACTATCACAACCAGACACAAGACAATTAAGACTTTGTGTTGACATTCACGTTCTTGTTCTCGCCTATCAGATTTTCCACACTCCTCTGGGTTCACACAAAGTGTTCAGACTCGGGGAGAGGACGTGTGTGCACTGGCTGCCACATTCACTAAAACATATCTGTGGTAAGAGGTCTCTCTCACAGTTGCTATCACTCCTGATGAGCTGTGCCTCAGCTTTAAGAGTCAGAGCCATCCTCTGTTTTTTCTTCAAGTCCTAAAATACCAACACACCCAGGTAAATAGCTGTGTTTCCAAAGAAAATAAGTCCAAGACCAACATTTCCTAATGCAAGGGTAGCTCCTACACATACACAATCACCCACAAAGCACAAGATGCACTCAGACTGGGTCTTTAATGACCCCCTTGCCCTGCTATCACCTTGCGATAAAGACCTACTGGAGAGGGCGGAGGGCTGTTGCGCGTCAGCTCACACCTACTTATCCCTTTAAAGAGAGAAACTAACAACAAACCCCACGCAGAGTCATAAGAAGTTTATTACTCTCTAACAGGGAAATGACGGTTATCCTGGCATCATTGCAATAGGTAACCCGAACTGCAGCGTGCTCACATCAATGATTCATGAAGCCAGGGCGCCACACAGTTAATGAACACATAGGCAGTCTCTATAACAGCACTACTCACGCTCTTGTCCCACTCAGCTGAGAAACAAAAATGTCCTTCAGATCTGAGAAAAGGTTTCCTTTAGGTGACACAGACGAATTGATTCCTCCTCCAGAAAGTGTCAGAAGAAAATCCACAGAAAGAGTTTAAGGCTCTGGTAGATGACAGCTGTGTGTCGGCAGGCAGGTCCACACTCTCCCTCTCCCTGACACCGTGTAGTACTACAGCCTGCCTCTAACCGCTCAACACACTCTGGAGCTCCTCCCATCACATCCTCAGAGAGAGGGAGGGAGGGAGGGAGGGAGGAGGAGGAGGAGGAGCAGGGAGGTGCACTTCTACAGGATGATCTTGACTCATTTTTGACTGAAACCACCAATGTGCAAGTTCACATATTACTCATTTTTTAGGAGCAGAGGAACGATTATTATATGTTAGAGACTATGTTACACAGTGTAATTAGGAAACTATTGCAGAGTGCTCAAGGCAGAGAGACAGTAAAGGCCAACTATCCTCCTTATATGTGTGTGTGTTATAAGTGTGAATCTGTTTTAAATGATTTTGGTAGCGATAACAATAAGAAGAACAAAAAAGGTGTCCTGTCCTGTGATTTTCTGCTCACAAGACTGATAACTAATCTGCTTTTGGGAAATCATGACCACTTCTTACAAGGAAAACATTTACGCAACACCCGTGACATGACTAAACTAAATGAGACAAAGCCACAATCATATTGAGAGTAGCCTTGGAGCGTTTTTTTTAATCTCTCCTGGGAGTTGGTTCCCTTGTTATGGACTGCAGATGTTTGCCTCTCAGCCAGCTGCCTGCACCCGTGTAGAGACTGACTTTAATGATTGTAATTACCAGTGACTTCAAGCTACCGGAAAATAAACCAAATCTATCTGTCCTAAATCACAGTCATCAATTAACTGCTTTCTGTGGTATCAGCGAGAAGTTAAAATCTGTTTTTAACAAAAATGTTAACTATATAATCAGAATGTAAAACTTTAAATGTGAAACTTGAGGCCGTCCACAGATCTGTGGGGTTGAAGTCAATAGATGATTTCATTCATTTCTTTTACATGTGGAAATCAGGTTTTAAAGTAGCTCTTTTAGTTGATAGACTGAAGCTATACTGCGACAATGCTTTTGAGCTGCTTGAGACCAAAACATGAGACAGTGCCAAATAGAGCGCCTTAAACCCGGAAATAAGCTAGCATTTTGAAACTTCTGGTTCCCTTATCTCGAATTCATTGGGTTTTCTGAACCGGTTTTCTGTAAACTGCCTAAAAGGTCTGAGGATTACAGAAGCTTTAAAGATTATATTACGTTTTGTTTTACCACATAAAATACAAACCCACATGTAAAGCGTTTACAAGGTTTCTGACAAGTGGCTTAATGAAACTACATAAGTTGTCGGAGGCGTTAAACGTCAACACCCACTAGCTCCTCTTGGGCCGGATGTTAGTTGCAAAATGTTCTAATGCTAACTTTCCAACTTATAGATTGATCAATTTACAGGAAAGTGTGCAAGTATAGTTTAGTAAGAAGTGTAGTTGTGGTGATGCTGAAATCGTGCAACCGTGACGTAGTTCGTTTATGGCCTAACGTTCACTCTTTATTTCTGGCGACTGCATTTACACTTCAGAAATCATAAAAGTGGTGTTTATTTGTGATGATTATCTTTTCAACATCCAATAGGCTTTTTTAAGAGGGAACCAGGGTGATGCCAACTTCCAGGTTAGCCTACAAAAAACATCCCTGCTGTTCTAGAGGGAATAATGAGCCTAGTACCATGCCTAGTGTGTGCTTTAAGGTTTAAACAGCAGTGTTTATTTCAGTCTTGAACCATCACTAAATTGTCCTTTAGATCATCTGGTACATCAGTTATGTGCCTGTTGTTTTGCATCTGTGAAAATGTAAATGTTTTGGTAAAAACATGCATTCCTTCCGTACTTTCAGTTCTGAGCTTGATGATTTACTTGATTACTTCTTCATAAGAATTTTTTTTTTTCATTTTCCAAGTTAATCTGTAACATCATAGAGGCAACAATCTGATTATAATGTTAAACTGGAATTTCAGCATATTTACACTGTAACAACACTGACAACCTGCTGGCATAAAAAACAATGAATGCTTCAATATTTCCTGCACATACAACACTTAAAAGCAGTAGCAAGCCTTTCTCGAGACAATGTCAAATTAAAATAAAACTATGAAATGCAATGTGCTCTTACTTTAAATGAATGACATCCTGCAGAGATCTACTGTACTACAGGCTACTTGAAGGGCACACGAGGAAGACATTAGGAGCCGGTGTGTGAAGTTGAGCCACAAAGTAGTTCTAAAATAAAACTCACAACACTGGCAAGGACAAAGTTTTCAGGCCATGACACTGAAAGTACGACAGAAGTGACGTAACAAGGTCTCAGAAGGGGCCGTTTCATGAAATGTAAAGGGGACACACAAGCTCCAAGGAACCACATACTACTCTTTATGTTTTAATAAAACAAAAACATGTATTCTAATGACATCAATAGAGAGGAAAGGAGATGTACATGAAGATGTTTGAATATGCCAATGATTGTACACCGAAGTGTTAAAAAAAAAGTCCTGTTAAAGTGAAGTGTTACCACATAACTTCACATGCCTTCTCCAAAAATATTTCCAGGGTAAATAGAGAGAAATGTAAGATAGCGGGGTGTTGAGACGGGGACGCCTGTTTCCAAAATAGCAGATGCTAATTATACACTTTAGGCAACTGCTAAGGAGGGAGACGCTATGCCAAGTTTGAGGTGTTGGGATTCTGAAAGTCGGCTCTGTGGATCCGTGCAGAGGCAAGATTCCTCACGGTCACCTGAGACATACTTAAGCCACAGCACAGTATACTCACTGGATGTCTTATTTACAGCCTGTGTCAGTTAGATTCATACCCCCTCCCCTGCTGGACTGCTAACCCACCTCTTGTTGAGTCCGACCACCTGCCACTGCCATGCAGGCGACCTTTTGTAAACAATCCATACAACATAAAGGACCCCTCTGGCAGACGTCTAAACACGTGGCTCAGACCAGTCAAACAGACAAAGACTGGCCTTTTTCATTGCTTTTGACCATGTCAATGTGGCTGCGCTCAAAATGCTGCTTTTCTTTTCCTCTGTTCCCCACAACTTCGACACAAAGTGTACCCCACCAGTTACAATTAGACAACACAGAAATGTTCAGTGGTTAAAAGTGCTTAACAATTACATAAAGCACAATGTAAATCTTAGTGAATAGAGGAAGACATTTAAGGAAATAGTTTACAAAATGAAGTTGAGCGAGGAATGAATTTGGATTTTTAAGTTGGAAAATCCAGTCAATCTATTTAGCCACTTATTGGTTAGTATTTGCTCAAGTATATTCTGAAAAGATGGGTGTACTGTTATATGTTTAGTAGTTAAGATAATTTGCATTTCTTTTGCAAATTCATCTATAAATGGCTACATAATCAGGCTCGTCAGGTGCTCAGAGACCTTGTGGTTCCACTCAGAGTTTCAGGCTCAGTAACACGTGGAGCATCCAATGGGAATTGTAAGGTGCCTTTACGTAAATCCTCATTTATAGCTGCATAGCTGCCCCCACCCTCTGGAACTCTCTCCCCAAACCCATCCGAGACTGCACCGATCTGCCCAAGTTCAAATCATTAATCAAAACTCACCTTTTCAGAACTGCTTTTAATGTGTGCTTAATGTTGTGCTATGTAATGTTGTGTGTATGTTTTTAGATTTGTTTGTAGTGTGTTGTTTTTATGATACTAGTTTCTAGTGTATTGCTTTTATGTTTGCATGTAAAGAGTCTTTGAGTCTCTTGAAAAGTGCAAGTACAAATAAAATGTATTATTATTATTTTTATCATTATTATTTAGACAAACAGCTTTTCCTGTTCGGAGGATCAATATGTGAAATTCCTTACCTGCAAAACTCAAACTTGATCCTGACTGGGATCATTTTAAACCAAAACTGAATGTGTTTTTGAAGAGGGATCAGTAATGTAGTCATGAATGATCTGGTGCCTCCTGTTGTATGGTGTTTTATTGTATTATAATACATTTTGTGTTGTATATTGATCCGTCTGTATTTTCTTGTACATCTTTAATATTGCTGAATTTGTGTTTGTATGGTCTTTTGAGTATTTGTTGTTCAGTTTTATGCATTTTCCCATCTCAGGACCAGTTTAGGCTATGGTAAATGCTGTGGTATGCTACATACCTGTAATAAATAAATACATTTCTGTATCTTCTTAAAGTTAAAAAAATATATTATGAAAGTATTTTTAAGCAATGATATTAATTGGTTTATGTTAGACTATCAGGAACCATCCCTAAGTCATGTGATGTTCAATAAAGAGTAAATAAATGAACCAGAAACAACCTCATACCTCCCAGATGAAGGTGAGATAGTCAAAAATATCTGTGATTTGTGATTAAAGCTTGCTGTACTTAAAAAAAAATTGTGCTACGTATCCTAAAAGTAATTTAAAAAAAAAATTACATTCAAACATTTAAACATGTGGCATAATATAAGCTTTTGTGATTCAAAAAAAAAGTGTGATCACACTCCTCAGCATGTTTCACACACAGCTGGCAGAAGTGCTGACAGGTCATTCTATATAAATGAATAACAGTCGAGGAATTACAGAGCTGCGATAAGCCATCGTGTTTCACATATTGGCTTAATGGAAACACACCAGATAGCAGCACGAGGCTACTTAAAGTCACTGAGGCTGACAGAAGCACTGAAGAAAAAGGAGCAGCCCCGGCACCTATAACTCTCAGCTTCATGTTATCACTTCTGTGTTTAGAGGTTACACTGACTGTGTCATCAAGATGAATCTCGGTTTTACTGCAGTAATGTGGTGTTAACACAGCGCTGTCCAATGTGTTGAAACACAGTAATTTTGTTTCATGTGGCAGAAAATGTGACAGATAAAAAAAAAAAAAATGACTTTATTCACTTCCTCCTCCTTCCTCCTGCACATCTGAAGATAGCGTACGCTTGTCGTCTTTTCAGGCTACCTATGGCCTCATGACAACCGAGTGCTTTCCTCTGGAGTGCCAACCTATTTCTTATTTTTCAGTCGGAAGGAAGCACAACAACATTGAGACCATAACATGTTTTCCGCACTAACATTACTGTGAACAAAAAGTCAAATATATTCCACCTTTTAGCAAAAACTCTGCTGCGCATCTAACAGGTTGTCAGTAGTTGCATAATAACAGTGGGGCCATGGTCGACACTTACTTCAAGCATCTGTTCAGCGCTACCAGCTAAAAGGAAAATCCCAGTAAACAACCTAACTCTCAGTTGTAAAGCAGAACAGCTACCAAAGTCACAACTACTCAGACAAGTCCTCACCTTGTCCTCACACCACTTATATTTGTCCTCCTTTCAGCTCCACTCTTAATGTAAAACCAGATTACTGTAAAACACTAATGCTGATGTGTCATTATTAGAGCGTGGTGTTTAACTCCATAACACACAGTTTTCCTGGCCCTTAAGTAGCTCAGAGGTTGTTCAAATCATCTTATTCTGCACTGTCTGAGGGTATCAGCGTGTTTCAACTCCTCATTAAACCTACATGATGTTTACACTGAGAGAAATAAACAAACACAAGCTTTGCCACTTTTTTTCTCTTTTGATAACTGATTTATATTTTGCACTTGAGCATCCACTTCCTCCGCCTGGAACACACTTGCTGTCTTTTTTGGATTCAAACCAAAGTCTGCATTTTTATGAAATGGAAATATTCTACATATCTTGTGCATCATTTATTCCCAAAACCTTAGCCTGACATATTTGGTATCTTTGTCAGATTTGGGATCTTCACTAGGTTTTAAAATCGACTTTTTATTATCAGAGGATTAAAAATAACTCATTGCAAATATCTACCATTTCAAGGTAGATTTTGCTTTGAGGGTTTCACTCAAGCGCAAACTCACCATGATGTCACCAATTGGTTTGAGCATTATTCTGAAGACTTGAGTTTGGCCTTATGGCTGTCACCATCTTAGTTTTTTGGAGCCAGAAATAACCATATTTGGACGGAAGAGGAAGAGGATGGAGGTGGGTACGTATTGATTGGCTTTGACTGAGAACCCAAGGAAACACAGAGGTAGTGATTTGTCAATCACAAGGTAAAGACGCCCTGAAGCATGCCCTGCTTTATCATCCATTTTACTCTGAATGGGACCATAGTTTCAAATATAAACATCATGCTGTATTGAAAAAGATTTAAAACTAGAGATCAAGACCATAAAATCTTTCGGAAACTGTTTAATGTGGTAATAAATCAAGTGAGAATTAAGCTCATTTTCTCATAAGCTT
Source organism: Pagrus major (assembly GCF_040436345.1). Lineage (NCBI taxonomy): Eukaryota > Metazoa > Chordata > Actinopteri > Spariformes > Sparidae > Pagrus > Pagrus major. The sequence goes on from NC_133222.1 coordinate 10,399,438, forward strand.
ACATACAGTCTGGCTTCTTTTTGAAACCAGTGGAGCCGCCCACTGCTAGCCATTAGAAAGAATGCGAGCTTGGGTTCACTTTTTAGACTAAGAAGCCAGTTGATCATTTTATATAGTCAATGGTTTCTTTGACATTTTATAAACAAAATGATTAAAAAATTAAATCAAGCAAATAACCAGGAGATAAAGCAATAATGAAAAATTTTTTTTATATTTCCTATTTGGAGTAAAGGTGAATGGACTGTCTGAAAAAGTACCAGCTGAGGTAGCACAGTGTGACCCACAACGGATGTGAGTGACTCATTTTGGCAGCAAGTTCCCCATGTTTGATCATAGCATATGATCAATCACTCTCTTCTCACAAGGTCTAGGGTTTGTGGGATGTTTTTTATCCTGTGCTTTGACTGTTTGAGGGGGGGGGGGGGGGGGGGGGGGGGATGAAGCCCAGCGTGACACAAGCAAAAGCATCACTCCACCACTTCTGATACAGTAGCTCTCCAGTAGAGAGGGTTTGTGGGATGAGTGCCCTCTGGCAGAGAGGTGATGCCAATGAACAATCCCTGGGGTGTGTGTGTGAGAGAACTTTTCAGCCATCTACGTGACTCACCCCATGTCCTTTCATTATTCTGTTGCATACATGCTCATTTTCTTTATGTCACCGTACCAGCTATTACTCACACGTCTGAAACCACTATTGGACTTCCCAGCATTACCAGTCACATGTCCATCATACTTTATGTGTCATTTATCGCATCACGCTCTCTTTCAGGTGCTTGTGTTACATGTGGTTGTTTTCCTCTCAATCCTTCTCTAATCTGTATTTATCTTTGTACAGAGAAATATGTTTGTAGTGGCTTTGACTGCCAAACTATTTATTGGATTAACAATTTGTCAAACCAGAGCCAATGGCACAGCTCCAAAGGCAAGTCAGCCTGCTTGAAATTCAACAGACAGAGCAGGAGGAACAGCTCGGACACTCCTCAGGTGGCCCTCCATGTCCATGGCAGCAGCTCAACTTTCCTGTGTTTTCTAGCTAAGCTCCCCCTCCCCCTCACATGCACACCCCGACTACCACATACAGTAATAACCATGTCCTCCTCTGTGCAACAGAGGGGGAATTTAATCAAGCAGTTTTTTTCTCTTCTTGTGGCAAGAAATTGGATTCATCAGTCCAAAGATGTCTTTATGGTTTCTCAAAGCTCATGTCACAGAGTAAAGGGGGCAACATGACCTTATGTTCTGTGAGACAGTACAAACTTACTGTCAACCTTAACAATGTATAATTGTACTGTGGCAGATCTACTTTTAATATACCTGGCTGTATCAAGTTATTGTAGACTATGTTGTTAATCAATATGCAGGACAGTTGTATGGCAGTACTACATTGATATATAGTGATTAAGTATCTGTTGTAACAGTCATATGAAAACTACACATCTCCAACATGTCAACTTGTCATCAGTTATTAAACCAGTGCTGTTTTCAGCTTTATAACTTAATAAAAATTATAATAACACCTTTTTATTGGATTTCTTTTAATGGTGTTACCTTCTCATCTTATATGTTTTATTTTATGTTTTTATCTTATTGTATATATTTTGTCATGTATGATGTTCACTTTTTGTTTCATATAAAATGTGCTATACAAATAAACTTGACTTGTCTAATGACTATCCAAGAGTTTTTTTTATGGTTTTTAGCATGAGAAGTAAAAGAATCTTCTCAACCCAAAAAAATAAATAAATCAGCAGCTACTTTGATAATTCATTAATCATTTAAGTAGAAATAATAGAGAAGTAGAAATCTCTGGTTTGAGCTTCTCAAATGAATTTTTTCAATTTTACAGACAACATTATTAAAAAAGAAAATAACTGACAGATTAATCAAAACATAAGATAATCATTGGTCGCAGCCCAACACAAAATATATTGATTTATGATATAAAATAACGTATATTTTTAAACATATCGCCCACCAGTACTATACAGTCAGAGGAAGTTTTAGTCCAAGCTGATCAAAAGACAGATTTATCGCTTTTGGAGCTGCAACGATTAATCAATTAATCAATTCGATGATTGAAAGAAAATTAATTGGTAATTATTTAGAAGAAGCTTTTTAAAGAGTCACTTTGAGCTCTGGGAAATTGTTATTGCCACGATTTTTTCAATCAATTTATCGTGAAAATAATCAGCGGGGTTAATCAATAATGAATATAATCATTAGTCGCAGCCTTCACGAATTTACATGTCGTCTTACCTACATTACACAAAAATGAATAAAAATATTTACATCACCAACCCTAGAAAAGCTGGTTTTAATTGTTTTAGGTCCCACAGCATATTTAACATAATCTTTTACTGACCTATGAGCTTAAAGACAAACATAGTCACACCCAAATGGGCATTTTCAGCATTTTCAGCACATTATAACAATCCACTGGTTTAGTGACGTCACCTCGTCTCTCAGGTCATAATGACGAAGGTGAAAATGATGAAGTGTGTCATTTGGTTTCAGTTTCGGCAGTCCACTAATTACATACATGCTGAGGCTAGATACCCTATTTTTCAGCAAATACAGAAGAATAATGGCCTCAAGGGTAATATGCTGTGTGTCTGCTGAGTCTCAAAGACCAATTACCCTCACTGTAAACATGACCCCTTCCCCACGGGGATATCAAAAAATGACCCTTAGAGTATCTGCTAGTATTGACTGGAACTCTTCTCCAGAATATATCCTGATCCCAAAGGGCTAATGAGATCACAATTTAGAGATGTGTTGGTTCAGCTTGCCGACTACAACCAAAGAGAAACATTATACTCCTAATGTGCTGTGTACTTAGGGAAATGACCTAATGAGATGAATGAACTGTATTAGACAAAAGGAATAGGAGAAGAGTGATGACTCAAACAGAGGGAGAATCCTGAGGATGAATTAGTTATAAGGCCATCTACATGTGGGGCAGACGAGACATGAAATATTAAGTCAGCATCTGATATCGTGCAAGAGTTAAGGTTAAACAACTCCTGAAAAAAGATCACCTGCTGTACATTTACAACCAACCCCACTGTCCTGTGCTGGAACTCCACATCCCGTTAAAAGACACCAACGAAGAAGGAAAAGTGTTTGGCTAAGCCTCTACGTAATGCACCGTAAATTTCTGAAGCAGTCAAAAATCTGCATGCAGATAACACCCACCGCATCATTCATCTGGGCTTTATGATCGTCATCGTACACGCCCAGTTTTTGTAGAGCAGACGAATCAAAGTGAGACATATGTTACACGGAAGTGAGATAAATAATGATCTCATGCAAATCTTTCTTTTTTACAATCAAAAAGTCTAACAGAGCTGTGATTTTTTTAAAAATAATCTCATATAAGTGAACAAATATGTAATCTCTGATAAAATATGCACAGGAGCTGAGAAATCACTTCACGTCAAAGGTAATTGTAGCTTTCACCGACACATGCTGAATTACCTCTGAGCCAGCGCGGGGATCAGTCTCATCTTTACCATGGAAACCAACACCATACTACAGTACATGCACACACACTGAGGGAGCAATTGCCATGGCATCCAGCGCTGTGGCGACTAGAGGCTTTCAGCGACCAGACCAATTCACTCAGCAGCTAAGTGGACACTCAGTCAGCCTTCTGTCTATCACTCCCTATTTCACTCTCTCTCCTCCTCTCTACTCCCCTTTTCCCACTCTTTTTACAATGAATTTCTTTTGTCATGAGCCAGAAGAATTACCTTTTATCAGCAGAGGACAAGGTCTTGCAGTGCTCAGTAGGAGCGGCTCTCGGTCGAGTGGTGACAGAGGAAAAAGAGGCTCTGCAGGGATCCCGAGAGATGCCCAGAGATGCAGCTGAACCGGCACCGCACGCACGCATCCACCACCACTATCACCACCAGTGAGAGCAGCGGCAGCGGCAGTAGCGAGTCGGAAGGGGAGGGGAGAAAATATAAAAAAAGGCAGGAGAGGGGGTTGCTCTATCAGCAGCAGGAACATTACATCATAGGCTGCCTCTGTGGAAGGGTGGGAGAGAAGTGGACGGAGGAAAGGGAGGTGCTCCTTGGAGCAGCACTCTCTCTGTCACTGCTGGGCTCTTTTTAGTGCCTGCACAAGTCCAAATTTAATATTTATGATCTGGTAACTGTAAAATACCCTCAGTGGTTGGAGCCAGAGCCATGAAATAATTAGATCAACTGCTCTTAATTGTGTACCATCACTGGGGTTTGTTGTCAGACTGGATATAATATGATGTACACCATAATGTGGCTTATCCCTTTGGGGCAAAGGCCGTGTGTGTGGGGTGTGTGTGCGCTTGTGTTTATGTGTGTGTGTGTGTGTGTGTGTGTGTGTGTGTGTGTGTGCATGAGAGCCCACACAATGTCCATTCTGTGCAGTGATTGGATTGCGTGACCAGTGCTTGCCTACCAGTGCTCAGAAAGCATGCTGATATTCAACCTCTGACAAAGGTCATCTGAGATTCCTTGCGGCAGTTCGCGGCAGATAGGTACAATTGTTAGGACTTAACATCTGCTCACAATGATTATATTTGAACTTGGCTGTCACAACACATTTATCAAAAACTGCTGTGTGAATATGCCAATACTTTGAGCACATCTGGGAGGCAGAGTCTGACCATAATGAGACGGATGTGGTGGTCGCCTTTTCCCAGTGGTCAGCTGTTAACCACCTACGTGCTGTTGCACCTCAGACCACCATCACAGATGACAATACTCACAACAATGGTTAGTCAGAACCACATGGTCCCAATGCTTCCAAACAAATACAAACACACACCCACTGACTGCAGAAAATAACAATGTTTTCTCTGCCAGCTACAACCAGTTGTTGTGAGCACAGTGCAAAGGATTGCCTGTCTGATTTGGACTTTCCCTACTGAACTGTGACTGCACAGATTGGACGAAAAGTTCATGCTCTTAAATTCCTCTCGCTACTTTGAAATTTTCTTCACAGTCTTATCCAGTCTTTTTGTAAATAAAAGTGTTGTACTGAATTCTCAGTGGCTGCAACTGACAATTATTTTCAATAGCGATATTCTGCAGGTTATCTTACAATATTTTCATTGATTACGTTGTTAGGTTCACATACCTAAAAACAAGTATCAGTAATATCAGAAAATAATTATATTTTTTCAGCAGCATGTATTATCCAACTGAAAGTCCAAAAGCCAGAATATTTAGCATCATACTATCAAAGAAAACAAAGAAAAGCTATGGATATTTAACATGTAAGAACCAGCAAACATTTCACATTTTTGTTTCAAAAATTACTTTAAAAATTAAAATCATTTCCTTTTGTAATTTTCTGCCCATCAATTATTCACTTTATTATTTCAGCTAGAATCAACATTGAATCAATAAACTATGTAATTTGAAAGGGGTTTCTCATACCCATCCATTCCTGAAGCTTTCAGATTTTTAACTTGTTCTTTTGACTTTATATTGTGCTTTTATTGTATGTTTGAATCTGAGCCAATTAGTCGCTGTATGGCTGTGTCCAAGAAACCCACTGTATGCTACCTGCAGAGATCCCAACATAAGGAAGACAAACTGAAGTGGTCATGCAGAAACAAGCTGAAGAACCAAATATTTTTGTAATGGATGGAGGTTCAAAATGAAAACCACTTGTTATTGTTATTACTAAAAGTATTACTGCTAATAAAGATGATAATTCCATCTGCAATGCATATTGTATTCAGTGGCACATCAGTGGATACATAAATAGACTGTTATGCATTGTGTAAACGGACTGCAGCTGTGGTCCCACATACAGTGTGAAGTCCGTCACAACCCAAACAATTTACACTAGCGATTAGATAATTGGGTTATCTTCTGTATTGTAGCTTCGCCCAAGTATTAGCTGTAGGTCTAATTTAAGAGGAACTATAGGTAAGCAGACTGATGAACAGATCTGTTATGCGTTGGTCATGTTTTAATGATGAAGCTCTAATAAGGGCTTTTAACATAAATATTCACATCAGACACAGCGTCGGTTGGTTGATAATGTTTTCAGTTTCACAGAGTCTGTGTGTATGTCATCAGGGCAAGATGTTCTGGAGAAACCTGTTGTAGCAGGAACCAACAAAGAAGTGATTTTGAGTATCAGACATTTATATTTCCGTCTGTCTGTCTGTCTGTGGACAGCTTTTGTCAACACGGTGGCAACCATTCAAGATGCAGCAGGGAAACTTTACAGGTCTGAGTAGTAGCAGTGTTGACATCAACATGAAGGCCAAGTTCAAAGATAGGTGTGGTCCAAGCAGGCCCCAACAAACACATACACTTTATGCCCCTGGCCCACATTTGCGGTCCGTGACACACCTATTGTGGCACAAACTACCATCGAAGAAATTTTAAGTATTCTGCCAGGTGTTTACATGTCTGTCTGGCCGTTTGTTTGTCTGTCTGGACAGATTTAGCCACAACCATGTGAGATGTAGTCAGGTAACTTTGTGGGTGTGTAGTTGAGAAAAAAGTGAAGGTTAAGTTAGGAGAGATGGGTGTGGTCTAATATAATAATGTAGCACTCACTACTGAGTGGGTTAAATCAGAATCTTTAAAATCTCCTCCTTTATTTTTGAAACATTGAAATCTTCTAAAAGTATGACAAGAAAAGAAACTGAAGGGTTAGCGTGAGTTTGAAGGACTGTTGTCACAGCATGTTTTGGCAGTCAAGCTCAAATGAAGGTTACCAGTTGACACTGCAGTGAGGATGACACAGCTTGCTCTGAGTGGCAGCAATGACAGACCACAGAGACCTTTAATTTAAGGCCTGATGGCCAGCTAAAGGCTGGAGTCTGGCCTTTATAATGTCGATAGGCAACTCACATCCACCATCTGTAATCTTTGCTCCTTGTACATCATGTTCCCCACAAAAAAGAAAGCTGTGAAAAAGTTAGGAGTAAATAAACAAGTGTTGTGTTACAAGTGTAACTCTATCACAGACCAGAAAACTCAGAACAGAGATTCACCATTAAAAACTTGCAAATGTGACCTTCACAAAGCAGCAACAATATCATCTCATTCACAACACAGGCTAAAAGAGGGAGAAAATAAAGGAGCATTGTATCTGCAGCAGAGACGTTAATAAGTGTGACAGTGAAAGTAGAAAAATCAATCCAACTGCTCTTTTGTCCGTCTCTCTCATTTTAAAATGGAGCGTACAAAATTCCTCACATGCCAAGTATTGTAGGCCGGCTGGAATGTGGACTGTACTCAGACAAGGCTGTGTGATTTCCACTGTGTGTGACACTATTCAGCGGATGACGCCCGAGGAAGGAGGGTACCCCAGAATGTAAACAGCACTCCAGATGGACCTGACCTTTGCTAACACAAATTGGCTGAACCCCTTGTGACCGCAGGGGACAACAGCCTTGAAATATTATTGCTGCTGCACACAGACTATCTTTCTACTTTTCCAATGAAAAGCCTCCTTCCCTGCAAGCTGTTCGCCTCACTGTTGCAACAGATTTAAGCATTTTATTGCAAAAGGAGAAAAAAATACAATGACAGTATTGAGAGACAAGGGAGTGACTTTGACATGAAACCGTCGTGCTCTTGAGGAATACAAAAAGCGGTTTCAAATAAAAACTGCAGAAGATGAATGTAAGCATTATAACACAATCAGATGTGAAATTTGGATAAACCGATTATGAGTATCAGATACAAAAAACCACAGATGTGGTAACGCTTTGATTGATGTGCTCATTACAGCTTGTTCATTGTCAAAAGAAAAGGCCCATTAGCAACTCAATTGAATATATTTAGGATATATTCATAATTTATGTATTCAATCTACAGCTTCTAATATCAATGCAAGCGCTGACTGAGAATTTATATAAAGAATCTCACAAGTCAAATGTTTTTTAACACTGCTACCACTCACAAAAGCACAAAAATAGAGTTTACAACTGTTAGAAAGAGCACACATTGCCAAAAAAATAACAAAAACATCCAAAACCAATGTTTTTGTTTACCACTTATAAATATTAAAATATAACCAGGCATATACATGTTTTAAAAAGCTGAGGGAGCGGCCTATTTTCATGATCCAATTTAAAAAAATGTCCCCTGAAGGGTTAGGTGTCAATGAATTATTCAAATTTCACACACACAAGAAGAGCTGGTCAACTGTGATACATGGTGTTGATTGATGACACTTAACAGCAGCATCCTCACTCCCTTCCCCCCCTTCCCAAGCCCTGGAGACTACTACTGAAATTAAAAGGTCAAAGGCGATTGGCTGTCCCCCTCGGTAGCCACTGAACAGCAGCAGGAATAATCAACCATCATGACATACACTCCCATAGTACCACTGTGTCACATGCAGTAGAGGATGTAGGAGTGACATTAGCATTAGTGTAGCAGTGTTGAGCCTCACACAGCTATTACTCATGCATGAAAACACAATGCCATAGAGGATGAGATGGTTAATGCAATGCACAAACAGACATACCCCACTTTGTTTATAAGATCACTGAGCAAGAGTGTTTTTACACTAGGTAAGAGGGGTCTGAGAAATCCAGATATTATAAATGCCCTCATTAAGACTGGACAATTCATCTAAATATTATCCATATCGCAATATGGCCAAATGCAATATCAAAATCACAGGAGCTGCAATAAAATGTGTCACAACATACCATTATTAATGAAGCATCGTGATGTCAAGAGATGCCCCAGCGTTCAAATCAGATTTTCCAGACTTACGGGAGCATGCTTGTTTGGTACAGACCACGGCAAAAAACTCTTCATCGTCACGGATGTTATGTTTTCAACTGCGTCGGTTTGTTCATTGGTTGGTTGGTTTTTCAGCAGAATTACACAAAAACTACTCAACGGATTTCCATGGAACTTGGATTGGGGGATGGGTCTCGGCCAAGAATAGACCCCATTAACTTTTGGTGCAGATCTGGATAAAGGGACGGATCCAGAATTTTTTTTCTCACTTTCTTCAACATTGGTGTTTCGTTTTGACCTTTACATTAATTAGTCGGGGAATAATGCATGGATCATGATTTAAAAAAAAAGAAAATCAGGTGTATTTAGGTGGCTGGCATTTATGAATGAGTACAAAATTTAGAGTGATACAGCGTGATCAAGTTTGATATTGGATTAGGCTTGATTGAATTAAAGGTGAGTGTTGGGCCTTGGCGGAGGTAAGCACTCTACTGAGTGCCATTCTAGTTAATGAGGCATTGAAGTATCAAGAGATGTCCTGGCCTACAAATAATATTCTCCAGACTTAAAGGAACATGCCTTTTTGAGACAAACCCCAGCAAAAATCTAATTTTCGAAAATATTTTTCAGTGAAAATGTAATGCAAAAACATTATGTTTTCTTTTTGAATTGTTCTGCTTTAGCTTAACATACAGTATATTGGTATAATTCTATAACCAAAATGTTCTCTTATTCACAAGACAGAATTGTTTATGTTGTATACTGGTACAAGGATTTTATATTGACCACACTAAATGATGAAGAAATGAGAAAAGACTTCAGAACTAAATAGGCTTGCTTTACTAACCACTGGTGATAAATGTTAGCTGTCTCAACAGGTGATTTCAGTCATCATTGAACTCTGGCCTTCCTCAGCTACAGACATAAACACATGACCTACTGTATGTCAAACAACATATACATTACATAGGCCATCAGCAGATAGCTTAAACATTTGTTTTAAAAACGTGCTCCTCCAGTGGCTTTTGTGAATAAACAACCTTTTCTGTATGTAAACCTCTTGACTTTCTTGTTAACTCTGACCACATCCACGTGCACATCATTACAAATCCAAGCTAACGACAATCACACGATTACTTTGAAAGTTGTCCAAAGGGATATCAAGTGAAGTGTTGATTCTTAGTGGGATTGGCAGTACTACAAAACATTTAACATAAGTAGGTAATTTCATTAGACATTTAATATTGCTCAGTGGAACTTTGGATTGTAACTTTAATGGAACGGTGAAGTCTGTGCAGATGCAGCTGTCAGTAAAAAGATGAAGGACAGCAGTTGCATCTTATCACTGTCTTGGAATAGTGATCTTAATCCCCAGCATACAGCATTTACAGCTGAAAGATAACAGAGCCACGCCTTTGGCACCCTGCTCCAGGGTCTCAGGGGGCTCTGGTACAGCTGCTCTAATAAAGCTCTGGCAATGTGGGACATTCATAAAATCCAATCATGCCGCTCTTTGGCATTTGACCATGTGTTTGAGTAAGGCTAACTAAAGACATAAATATATAAACATGGATATTTTTCACTCCTTAACCAACAAGAGAGCTGGAGTTAATGATGTATGTGACTGGCCTTCTCATTGCCTAATATGGTTTGCTTTGGTCAGCAGGCAAAGTTGAAACAGGTGTATTATTTCTGAGAACCCAGAGAAGGAATGGCACACTTGTAAAATGCTCCTTGGGGTGTTGATAATTTGCAGGTGGTAAAAGAGCATGTTAAAAACATTCACATCAAGGTGTGGAGAGTTTTTTGTAAATGGTGATGACAGTTAAATGTGGAGTATTTCCTCGTCCGTATAAATTACTTTCCACACATAACTGTACTGTAAAAAGCTATGACACTGCTCTGGAAATCCCTAAAACTAGTGAAATGTGGCATGACTACGGCTCATTGTTGCTGATCTGAGAGGCTACAGGTAACTACTTTGGGCTTTTGTGTCACGGTGCTAGCCAGTCACCTTGTTTACTGACTCTCACTGCAGTATCATGTTCTATGTTACCGCGGCAACACAGCGATTATGTTCGCCTCTCTATTCACGTCCCACTCTCGTCCCCCCAAGAAACACTCTTCTTGTCACCACACTGCATTGACAAAGCAGGCACATTACAATGAGCATTGTTAGACCGATCTAAAGAAAGCTCAGAGCCCTTTGGCGAGGTGAAATGGGCTACATCAAAAAGATCACTGTGTCTATGTATTTGGAAAAAGATACAAAAAAAATATTTTTAAAGCCATGTGACTGAGTAGAGCGAAAGTTCCTTTAAATATTACAGTGCATATTATACCAGAATGTTAGTGTATATGTAGTATCCAAATTTGACCAGCTGGTATTGGAACAGATGAAACACTAGTATATACAGTATATTCCATATACAGGACTCCGACCGTTACTCGACCTGTAGGGTTGATGCTGATACACATATTAGGAAGAAAAAAATCCCAACATTGATGTATCTGCCGACATTAACACATTTTTTGCAATGACAATAGTGGCCAACCTATATATTGGTTGCGCTCTAATCAAAATATAACTTATTGGTACTACTTGTTTATAAAGTCAGTCTTTATAACCCCTTGTAACAGTGGTTGACAAGGAGCTCTTTCAAAACTGGAATGACACTCATTAGAGTGCATACCTCACTCATAGATACCGGCCAATGTTCACAAGAAAAATTCATGGATCCGTCCCTTTATCCAAATTTGCACCAAAAGTTAATGGGATCTATTCTGGGACGAGTTCAATCCGCCATCCAAGTTTCATGCAAATACATCCAGTAGATTTTGTGTAATCCTGCTGACAAACCAACCAACAGATACGGGTGAAAACATAACCTTCTTCGCGAATATAATAACTCATAATTAGGTGAAATTTTACAATTCAACTGAAGACAAAAACCCAATTAAGATTTTAAACTAGCATGCAGTAATAGCATTTTCTGTCTTTAACAGATGCAGGTGAACATGTCAGGAAAAGCAAATGTGAAAATTCTTCACAATAATTTAATCTGTTTTAATTATGACCAGAAACGGCTAAATGACAATAAGTAGTGTGACTCCAAAGGATAAGCAATAACTAATTTATCTATCCATCATATTCGTCCTATTAGTAAGATATATTACTAAAAGCAGCAGTTATATACCAATCATATCACATTGTTCTTTGGGCTCTGACTCGGCTGTTTTCACATATGCCAAATTTCAATTTTTTTGTTGGCTTGGACAAAATTGAGCATCTGATCTCCAGGTTAAATATTTCCAAAGATTAAGTAGTTAAACTAAACAAAGCCTGCCCTCGCTTACACTTCTCGGCAACTCCTCTTTCTCAAACAACACACTATTCTGACTATTTTCTGTCTCTGTCTAAGGTGAGCCATTTGAGCAATGGTAATTTAAGGGCTCTGCTTAAAAAGCAGGTATGTCAGGCGCACAGTGACCTGTAAGCACCTTACAAGCCTATTTTCTGCAAGCGTCTGTCTGCCGCACTTCTAATGACAGGGTGTAATTCCAATGAAAAAGCAAATCAGCCGTCTCCATTGGAAGTTGAGGATCACAGGGGGCACACTTCTTTCACAACACCTGGGAAGAATAATCTGCTTATGGACTCTTTGAAAAGTTACAGTATATTCATCATAATCTGTGTGTAATATTGTGCTGAGATGTGAGGCGCTGTGTATCTTAAGACTTAGAGATGAGCTTCATTACAAACATCTGTAGAAAGCACTCAGATATGCAGAGTGACACTTCGTAGTGCACCTCTAAAGCAGTCAACTGAGGACATAATTACATTTTTCCCAGCTGGTGAAAGTAACGTATGATTAACTAAGGCAATAAGTGATGTAGCATCTCATTTCATGCACAGGTACTTGCTTTTTGCATTTGAGGTGGAGAAGGGCATTGATGAGAATGTGTACATTTACACATTTCAGTCAGATTTGCAAATATTTTATGTATTTTATGTACTTATTTTTATTTTTGCGCTCATTTCCTCTTAAAAACAGTATAGATTCTTACATTAGTCAACAACATACAAAGTAATGGCCATCCTGCAATGGTCAGTAAATGTAAAGTCTAACTTCTATATATAAATATTAAACCCCAGTGATCCATTTTAATAAAACGGAGTTGAGGCAAACACTCTCAGCTTTAGGAGGTACATTCAGTAGAGACAGCCTGCTATAATAATACAGTATATAAGCAGCAGAGAGCTGTAGGACTGTGCAGAGAGCTCCAATATGCTTTAGAGTGGCTTCATCATCAGTCCACCCTGCGTCATTTCATGAAATATTTAGGATATGATGCATGCTAACAGTGGTGCAGGCACAAGTACATACTTCAGTCACATTAGGGAGCTTAGGTAGGAGTTGCATTTGGGGAGAAAAGATGGTGTGTTGCACATTATAAGGTTCTGTGGTGTGATGTGTTTTTGCTGTTGGTTAAAGTTAAAATAAACCCTTTCAACTTAGCTCATTAATAAGTTTGATAGACAATAATAGATAACAGAATGCATAAAATACCATCTGAAAAATTTAAGAAAGGAATAATCACAACGTGCCTCAGTGATGATATTTTTATCTTTATCGCGTCAACAATTGGCTCAACATTATCTTTGTGTGCAAAATAGATTCAGTTTCAGTTGAGTTGTTGTATCAACACTGATGTTATGTTGATCCAAAGTTAATTTGCAGGCTGTGTAAAGACAGCTATTATGAAATCTGTTAAAATTTGTTTTGTACACACAATGAAATGAGCTCAGAGGAAGGAAATCTGAATGAAAGAAAGCATAAGTGTGAAAATAGACCTCTACTCAAAGAGAAGCACCTAAGACACTGAGAAAAAAGCCATGTGAGATTTTTCTGAGACTAGCACTGCTGATAATCTTATGCTTTGTTGGATTACAGCTATGTGATGGAGTTTGAGAGTATACCAACAACCCGCAATGGCGAATTGGATGTTTTACTCTCACTATGTCATTTCATCATGTCTGATACTCCGTGAGACAGTATAAACTTCAGTTACTGGATATTTGATGTCAATTATTTCTATAAAGACAACAATTTTTAAGCAAACATCTTTCTGTCCATGTGAGTTCATACTTGTCTAGTTTACCTGAATCACTTTTAAAATCCTCTGCACTAGAGACCACAGGGACTAGACAGATCAGACAAATATGACTCTGATGCATCACAACAATGACTGACAAGATATTATTATCCAACATTTACTGTAACCATTACAAGCTCCTATTACTACATGACAAGGACAGAAGCACAGGAGTGAAAATAGCTCCACATAGTACATGACTGTCATTCTAGAGGGAAACAGATTTAGACATTGTTCCGGTATCTCATTCATTCATGAGCTGAAACTGAAATAAATTGAGCTAAAAAAATCAATTACCACACAATAGCTACTCAAAAAGACTATTTATTGTGTATACATGTTGTTTTGCAAACTTGTGAAATTGTACAACATCTTAACAGACTCCATAAACTTTCACAAAGTTTAACACTGTTACCTTTTGTCGCATACAAACCAGCAGCAGTCCTAAATTTACTGAGGTGAAGCCAGACACTAAGTTGAATTATGCAGTGTGTGCAAACTTTAGTCCCATGCCAGGCCTAATAATACGCTGACCAGAGCATGCGGGGCACTGGCGATACAGCAGCCGTTGAGGCCTCCATTTCTGTGCCTCACCCAGAAATCCTCTCAGGTCACTCCTCTCTGCAGGCCTCTAAACTTAGCTCAGCCTAGAAACAGACCAGATCAGAGGATGTCGGCCTGCCGCTGGGTCGCGTGGCAATCCCTCAAAGGGTGCAAAGATATGTGACAACTGCTCACATACTCAGGCAACACCATGGACAGCATAGAACCACAACAACAGTTAAATCCCCATAGGTATGAGCAGTAGCCAAGACCTCCCGATGACAGGAAACAAGCAGAAAATACTCTGTCAAGGTCTGATAAGAGGTAAAGTATTAGATAATTAAACATAGTTTAACCATTACACAGTTACCAAGGCACAGGAATCTTTAAGACCAAAATTCAGATTAGTCAGTGAGGGTCAAACTCTATTGCTCCACAGCTGCACATAACGTGGTCAAGGTCAGAGGGTGCTGAACAGAATACTCTGTAGTAAATCTACTCTTTTCTAAAAACCATAACTATGTCTTCGGCACAGTTTTTGAATACTAATAAAATAAACTTCAGGGGCACAGGGCATCCCTTATACAGAGTCCTCAGCAACTGCCCGAGTTCGATTGCAGCCTGTGGCGCTTTGCTGCATGTCATCGCTTCTCTCTCTTCCCCTTTCCTGTTTGACTCTACAAGCTGAACCGTCCAAATAAAGGCGAAAAAAAAACCCGACAAATAACCCTTCAAAAGAATGACTTTTTTGTCATGGTTTTGAATCCTAGCCCAAGAACTATGGGGCTCTCTTAGTCGACAAACAATTCTCCAAACTAGAATGGCACTCAGTAATGGACATACCTCCGCTCCAATCAAGCCTAATCACTGTTGGTATCACTTTCTGAAT
This sequence comes from Pagrus major, assembly GCF_040436345.1. Taxonomy (NCBI): domain Eukaryota; kingdom Metazoa; phylum Chordata; class Actinopteri; order Spariformes; family Sparidae; genus Pagrus; species Pagrus major. The sequence continues at coordinate 10,414,738 of NC_133222.1, forward strand.
CCCCAATATCTCAGCTGCACTTTGGTGGTTGCTGCTGGTTTCTATCCTATTCGTTACTTCATAGCGACTGAAGAAAGACTACACTCTATGAGAACATATTTAAACATGTCAGGTCCGGATCATTATTGGGATCTTCACCAAATTGAACTCATTCATAGATTTCAGGTACCTAAATAAGCAAGATATTTTGCATCAAGATCCAAGTATTATTCCTTAAGAAATTAATGAAAATGTTGAAAAACGCTTTATCTCGCAAGATTTATAGAACGTGAGAATAAATTCCTGGATGCACACCAGAAGTTAATGGGGTCTACTCTGGGCTGAGAACCATCCACAATCCGAGTTTCGTCGAAATCCATTCATTAGTTTTTGTGTAATCCTGCTGACAACCAACCAACAAACAGGCATGGGTGAAAACATAACCTCCTCGTGGAGGTACCAACTTAAAATCAATTTAGTATTTCAGAATGGCATTTTGTTTGGAATGACAAACACCAAAAGCTCAATGTCACCTTGTCAGAAAAGTCAAACCATGTGCGGAGTGGAGAGTCAACACCTGCTTCATAATACCACCACCTTAATCGTGTCATTTTTGTTTTCCCCTATGAGTAAAGGTGGTATACCAGCTCCCTCACAGCTTTCAAGTTAGCATGGATACAATACTAGAGAAGTGATGGCTGTGATGAATAGGCTTACACATGCTCACTGACTGGTGCTTGACATTGACCCTGCCTTTCTAATTAATAAAGAAACACGCACCCCGCTACAGGCAATTTTATTGGCTGTAGTGTGCTGAACAGAATTGATGCCTCTGTAGCAGACTGGACAGACTTTTTGGCACGTCATGGGTAGACGTGGGCACTGCATAAACAATTAGCTAGAATATCAATGGTGTTCACCCAGTGACCACGTTTTATTGTACCCTGCGACAGGATCAATTAGTCTGCAGCAACAAAAAGAATAGCCACACAAACGTGCCTGTCTGTAAGGACTGTACTGTAGGTCAATGCACTTTCTCTATTTTCCATCACAGGGACAGAGGAGAACGAGGATTTGGGTAAGAAAATAAATGCTCAGTGGTAGTTGAGTGTATGTGTAGTGTGTTTAAAGCAATGCCTTTGTGTCAGTTAAGCAACATGGAGATTTACAGGCTAATCTTTCCTGATGAGTGTTTGTAGGGCAAGTAAGCAAGCAAGCAGGGAAAGTTTATTCTTACAGTAAATACAGTGTATTGTGCATATTGTGCAAGTCAACAGAGAGACAGCCTCCTCTGAGCTCTTTATGATCACAATGCGTACATGATTTCTCAAGTCCTTGTTTTAGAATATCTATCTGCTGAACATTGCATGATCTTGCCAAGGGCATCAACACTGCCATGACTACCAGCACTGTGTATACTAAGACCTAAGACAGTCAAGGAGTCCTAGATTATGTCTTCAGACAGTGAACATGAATCACGCAATTAATTGTAGTGACTTAGTCACTGGATCTAAGACATAACCTACTTAAACAAAAACAATGTCCAATCTGTTCAGTGATGCTAACACAGTTATATTCACTGACGTATGATTACATATGACAGACTACCTCCTTTGCATTTATATAAAGATGGAGCTGCAAAAAGCACTGCATGGTTTGAGTCTGACCTCTCACTGTTTTTTTAAAATAGATGCACTCACTCACAGACACACATGTATGCCAAATGGGGTTGTTCTTAGTCCTGGAACAGGGTTGAGAGGTTACAGAGAGGAAAAGCAACCATACCAGCGTCCTGTAGCTTTACATTAACATTAACAACCTTTCCACTAAGGATGCAGTGGCCATACAGCCCCACCTCCACCAGGAGTAAATCGACTTAGATGCTGTTGTTCTCAACACACAGTACACGTCTTTTATACATTTATCTTCTAATAAAAATAAAAAAAATAGATATTTTAACCTATTGTATCCAACAGGGTATTGAATATGAATATTTTTCAAGATACTGTATCAAAGTTAGAACTCCAGTATTGTGACACTACTATGTACCTCAAATACTTGAAGCTTCATGCTCCTGCAGACAAAATTAAGTCACTGTAATATTGACAGATGTGTGTCTGTTGTATTGCACTTAAAAATGACCTTACTCCTGCAACAGTTTTTTCATCTGCAGACTGAACACCACAGCCATAATTATTTAAGGTTGTTGCATGAGACAAGATCAGCTGAAAATGACAGATATTGATGAGCACAACTGTTGTAAATTTTGGTCAACTCAACCCAGCATTTTTTTTAATAAATCAATAATCATTTGGTATGTCAATTACCAGCTCTATTTCTTGAAGCCTAAGTTGACATCCTCAAATTGCTCGTTTTTTCTGAGCAAAAGTCCAAAACCCAAAGATAACCCTTACAAGTGAGAGCTGGACGCATTAATTATTTAAGTTTGAAAACTAACTGAAGAAACTAATCACCAAAAAATCAAAAAAGTTGCCGGTTATGTTTCTGTAGCTTTATCATTTCAGCTCAAATCCACACAGTAAATAAAGATTCTCTTCTTTCCTTATCTGCTGTAATGTCATCACATTTAAGTCATGTCACACCTGCTGGAGATCTTGGGCACAAGCATGCAACAATACAACTAAGCTAGAAATAGCCTGGTGCTTTGGAGTTTGAAAAAGCCTCATCAGATGAAAGCTACAGTATCTGACACAGTGACAGTGGAAGCTCTGAGCTGGTGCATGCTGTGATCTCGCCTGGTCAGTCTAGTTTCTGACCATCTGTCGCTGAAGGCCCTTGTGATATTAGCACCTCCTGTGTGTAGTACCTCTGGTGTTTACAAAAATCACTCTATGATACATCCTTTGAAAAGATATATTTTGACAACAGAGGACTCAACCTGCAAGGATTACTTCTGACGACTGTCAGGAGGAGCCTGCGGAGACGATTTCAGAGGGCTTCTTTTATAATTTTAGCAACACACACTCACGCAGCCCTACAGGTCCAATGTTGATGCTGCAGTATAGCACAATTACAGATCTATGTATGCACACTTTTGCCGATTTCTCCTTTTTCAAGGTCAAAATATTTCTAATACCTTAATCATATTCCACACCACCGCTGTTTTTAAGTTTTTTGATCCAAAGTCACGTCTCAAGTCTTTGAAGGGCTAGTCCCAGTGATGTCTCTAGTCTTTGACATGAGACACACAAGTTTTTCCAGTCCATCAATGCTAGTGTGGAAATTACAACAGCACAATGGCCAAAATCCCATCAAATACTTCTTAGGAATCCAGGCACTTGATGTCCATTTCATGTCCAGTTGGCAGCAATGAATTAAAGCATCTCATTGTGTCAATAGTTCAATGAGTGCACTGAAAATGAGTGTGTTTTAATGCTGCCTAATTATTATTTCTTTAGTGTTTCAGTAAAAGCTATATATATCACAAATGTTTATATCATGTATCACATTTTTTTCATCAAGTTGCGTACATTATTAAATGTTTACGGTTGCCTTTCTTTGTACTGCTTTGTTTTCCTTGTTTAAACTCCAACTTATCTCTTCCTGCCAATTGTTTCTGAAACTCTGTAACACTGAAAGCATCAGAAAACCAGAGTAATATTCGTACATGTCAACACATTCTTGGCCAATAAAGCTGATTCTGATTCAGCAAAAGCTAAAATGATTAGTCAGTGTAATGGATGAGGAGTGAGACTTGAAACTGCTTTACAATAACATACTTGTTGACTAAACCCATTATACTATCCAATTTCTCTCTTTTCTTTCCATTTTATTGTGGTGCCAGCAGCTGCAACTGAAAATGTGCATTAGGGTGAGGAGACATTGTGCACATCCTGGTTATGTAATTAATTATTCATGTAAGTTTGGCAAAATGACACACAATATTGAATTTGTAAATAGTTGTGGGTCACCAAATCTCCTCAGCTCTTTTTCTTAGAGCTCAAGTCGAGTAAGTCAAGTCACACAGCATCTGAGTCAAAGATGATTCACAAGTCCTCATTTTTGAGCCTCGAGTTTAACTTGAGTCCAGTCTCATCTCAAGTTTACAGCTCTTTTACCAGGTCTGTGTAATTTGTTTTATCATGTCTCAGGTACAACTTGACAAGTGATGTAAGAAGAGTAAAGTTACTTGCAACGCTTTGATAAAAACCACAATAATCACTGAGGTGGCAGTCAAACTCCTCTGATGCTGTACATTAAGTGTACAACAAAGGCCATGCACGGATCCAGCTGCATGATCCGATACGGGTGAAACTGACAACTCTGTTTCCTTCAAAAGAAAAGCTGAGACAGCCATAAAACCAACTCCACTCTGGGTATGGGCTTTTCTCTTTTAGTCCTGAAATAAAGAACAGGTGTCCAAACATCTTTCTTCCTGTGTGAAATAACGGAACAATAACAACCTACTGATAAAAATCAAAGTAGCTGCATCAGTAAGCTCTCTAACCTTATTCACACTGTTGTCTATGAAATAAAATTACTTATCACGAAATTATATCATCCTCAGGGTAAACTACAAGTACAATGACATTAGAAGAAAAAAAGTCTCAAGAAATCCCCCAAAATATCTTTTTGTGTAGGTCTAAGCAAGAGACCGACATACACTTAGATATTAGTTCTCTCCGACCAACACCATGATGCATGTTAAACCCCTGTGAATGATGTGCATCATCCCTCACTTAATCAACTAGATTTCTACTCTTAAATCAATCAAAATATAATTTTGATAATCGATTAATCGGTGTGCATAATTTTTAAAGAGAAAAAAAAGGTCAAAATTCTGATTTCAGCTTCTTAAATGTGAATATTTGCTGGTTTCTTTACTGAATATCTTTCGGTTGTGGACATTTGACAACATCATCTTGGGCTTTAGTGAAAAATCTACATTTTTCTCCTATATCTACAATGAAAATAATCCTTAGTTGAGGCCCTACTGGCATCAAGCAGGCTACCCTGAACTGCTTAAACTGCTAACCTGAGTGGTCTCAAATCAGAAAAAAAGGAAAGACAATGGGTGGGAAAGAGAGAGAGAGCAAGTACTGTACATAAAAAACCTAAAATACTATCTGCTATTAAAACACATAGCATTATTTTCAGCATGTGCAAATTGATGACTAAGCTGTAATGTGTACAGAACTACAGTTGCAGACTCAATACTTTGTAAACAGGGATGAAATGGGATTAAGTTGCGACAGCAGTCTCAGATAAATGGGTCAAATGTAGGTGGATGACACGTTCAGTAGACCTGCGTCAAAATTCAAATATCAAAGAGCTGAACACCGTGTGTGTTGCTGTGTAACATGTATTCAATCTAATGGCTCTTTGTTCTTGTCTCCTGAGGCTACTGCAGAAAGTTAAAAGACAGAGCGGATATATCACAGGTAAGGCTAAAATAACCAAAATGCCACACTTGAATTATGATTTTATGACAGATTTTCCCCCATGACAAATGACCACAGTTAGCTTTAAGAAGACTGTGGATGAAAGACAATGACTATAGAAAGAAAACGGGGATTTTGCGGAGGATCCACACGACAAAAGCTGAAACTGATATATTCTGAAGTAACTGAATACCTTATCAAAGCCAAGAATTAGGCCTGCAGCACAACATCACACATAGCACAGAGGTCTATTGACTATCAGCAGCCTGAAGGGGCCTTGTGATGGAGTTTCTGTCAGAATCGCTGTACAAAGTACAACTGAGTACAAGACACTGGGAAATATTTGCCTTTTATCTCCAGTTGTGGATTTTGGATACAGCAGATATCCACTTACCGGGCTGTATTCAGATCAAACAAAATAGTTTCTGTTTGACCAGACTTCAGGCACACATCTCAGCTGGCCAAGGTAAAGGGAGTGGACAAGACATATCCTGACACAGGATAAATACTTAGCTTGTACAAATCTCTAAGGCCAAAGAATCTGAACCACATCTTTCATGCTCCTAGACCTGCCTGTCTTTTTGTGTTTTGTGTTATGTAACACAAACGGCCATTGACTTCTAAATCCAAATGAGAACACAATCTTTAATTAAAATGTACCGTGCAACTGTTCCCCCATTTTAATTCTCTTGTAATGTGGCCCATATAGCCAACTGCACTGTTAGCCAGTTTTTACAATTTCCTCACCATAATACGAATTTATCTTCAGAAGTTTTGTAAAAGGGTATACAGGAGTACTTGTAACTACTTGAGGAAATCATCTCCGCTCTCAAACTCACAAGACTTACATTAAACCTGCCTGTTGCTGTCTTTATTTTTTCCATAATGTAAACCTGCATGCTGACCTGGATTAATACTATAGATAATATTCAGTACTGCAACTATTTCAGTACTGTAATTACAACATAAATTCCACAAGCTGGCACAAAAGAGGTTTTAAATCAGCGTCACATTAAAATGCACTGCTGCCTCGGAGGAAAGACACCTCAACTGTCTCAGATCATCAATTCTAATCTATGCCTCTGATATGTTTTGAAAGCTTAATCAAATAGGATACACACACCTTTAAGGCACAAACATGGCAACATTTCAGAAAATAAATCAACCCATTAGAAAACATGTTTCCTAAAACACGACATTTCAGAACTAGAGACCATCTTGTGACCAACAGCCGCGACGCACGTTAACACGTTCACGCTCTGACCAATACCAACTCAGTCGGCAGTCATCAGACCATTATTACCTGAGTACTTAAAACTCATGAGTTGGACCACACTCATACTTGGCCTTCACTTTGATCCCAACTGCACACCTGTAAAGTTTTCATGACTGTATCTTGCACAGTTGTGACGCTATCCCACTGACGTAATCTGTGCACAGACAGACAGTCATATAGACACCTGGCAAAGTAATCAAAACTGCTTCTGTGTTAGTTCCTGCTACAAAAGGTGTGTTTGCCATGATGACGATGATGTCTATTCAGTTGTCTACTAAGAAAGCACACCAACAAGCACACCATTAAAAATAAATTAACTAATTAAGTTAATTTCTATAATTAGATGAATTTTCATTCATTGTAAAAAGATACAAGATTTGTTTAATGCTTTTAGACACACTCGTGATTTTAAGCCTGCAGGAGCTCTATGATTTATTATTTAGTCTTTCCAGGTCATGGTCTGACTAACAAACAGCTGGAACAGACCAGTGTGAACCAGTTTGGAGTTATCCATATATCTTTTCTATATTATCTCAGAAAATAAATACACTAAATCAAATACTTGTGGCCACCCTCGGAGCACAGATTAGTGAGTGCATATAAGTGATACCATCACATTATGCATCAGTGTGTTAAAACACACACGTGCACACACAACCACACACAGCCCTATATCAAAGAGCCCTTCTTGAGGCTTTGCATAGCAAACAGGTGCTAGATTAAATAAGAAGGGTAGAGACAAAAGCTCTGTGTCTGTTACTTGGCTTGTCACCACAGAACTCAAGTCAAAGCCTGAAACGATAAAACTAAGTCTTGTCTTTAAAAGCGAGGAGAGTTAAAAGACAAATCCGAATGCCAAAATAAGGACAAATTAATCAGATCTATTGTCTACTCCTGAGGCCATGAAACCGAGGTGATTTCCAACACTCGATTTATGTATCCATCCATAAATCAGTACTAAGATCAATCATAAAACACACAAAGCAAACCCAGTATGCTTTAAAACTGTGATTGTGATATAACAACTCATTCATTAACCAAAACAACACTATATCCACTGTACACATTTTAAAAGATCTGTCTGGTTTTATTCAGCATGTTTACCATTGTCAAGAAATCTAATAAAAAGACCAAAGCCAACATGTTTTAGTCCATCTCTTAATACTTTCAAATGTTTTAACCTGGTCTGTGACCAGGTGCTGCAAGCACTTTTATGCCAACTGAAGATGTAAATATTTTGATATAGGCCACACATAAATAGAATTGTGTATATATTTAAATAAACAGGAGTAAATAATCATTTGATTAATACACATTTAGAGTACTAGTGAGTCGGACTGCAACTAACAATTATTCTCTCGATTAACTGATTAGTTGGTCGGTCTATAAATGTCAGAAAAAGGTGAAAAATGTCTATAAGCATTTCCCAAAGTCCAAGATGATGTCCTCAAATGGGTTGTTTGGCCACAACCCAAAGATATTCAGTGTACTGAGTGTACAGTGTACAAAAAACAGAAAATATTCACAATCAAGAAGCTGGAATCAGAACCCCCCAAAAACACCACCAAACACATGCACCTAAGTCTTGCACAAACCAAAGGAAAACGCTGCAATTAATTTAATAGGTGACAACTTAATGATTAACTGTTACAGCTTTAAATGAGTATTTAAGGCAGTAGGACAGTGTATTGGCCCACCCGTGCTATTTGTATACAGGAAGATGTCAGCTAGTGCAACACTGTGGCTCTTGGATGTGTTGAGGACAAAGATCAAGGTCATATAAGCTATTTCAGGCTTTGGCTTCACAGGTAATACTTATTGGTAGGATCAATTCACTTTTGTTTTTAAAAATATATTATCTCTAAATTGTGAATGAAAATAGTGACAAACATTAATCATAATTTTCCCACAGCCCAAGGAGTCATCTTAAGAAAGCTTGATCTATAGATCTTAAGTGTACTATCTACAGGATAAAATAGAGAAATACATAAAATCCTCACATTTGTAAGGCTAGAACGTTTCGCATTTTCACTTGCAAAAACAACTGACTGACTGAAAATGATGAATCAGCCATTAAAACGTGCTTTAACCACATAGTTTCAGCTCTACTTAAAACACAAGGTTAAGCTACAAGCTTTCTAACATAATCCAGTTTCGCTGCTAAATGTGGATAACTAACTGGAACTTTGTAACAGGTGGGTTCACTTGCCCTGTTACCCCCACGTGTTGGAAGAAAGTCCCTGAGACAGTGATCGTAAATATTGCATTAAGCTTGAAGGCACAGGCTGTTCTGAGAACAAAACGCGTAAATCAACAACAAAGTCATGGCCAGGACAGGTCTGCACCTGTACAGCTGGGTGCTGAAGGCCATGACATCATGCAGGGTAACACAATCCCCAGACAGCCGTGTTGTGAGCAATATCAGCCTAAAGGGGCACAGTCCAAACCTGCAACAGTGAATTAAATCATCCTATTTTCCTACAAAAACAGGCCTGTATGTTTTGGGGGGGGTTTTCAACTTTTTCTTCTTAACAATAATACATTTTTAAATAGTAGCACAAAAAGTTGGCTGTTTTATTTGTGTCCAGTGCTTCTCTGTCAAGGTTACTGTCAGACTTTCATGCAGAGCTGCACCTCAAGAGCAGCCAGACCAATGAATAGTCTACTTCTATCCTGCCTCATCTGTTCAACGTCAGTCGAGCAGCGTCTCATGTATACCAACGCCTCCCTAAACACATCAATCATGAGAAGCATACAGAGGTTATCTATGACTGTCTGGATTTGTAGATGCAGCTAGAGAAAATCTAAATTCTTCACCCTTGGTTTCCGGATAAAACGATTTAGGCGTTTCAAGGTTGAAGCCAAGACATGATTTTACCCTATAAGAGTATAAGATTACCTAGAATTTGATGGCATACATGCATTGTACTTTAAAACATTATGAATAAAGAAGAGCAAAATCATCCTCTCAAATGTACTCCAGTGTCCTCCAAACTGTTACAGTTTGACATTAACGTCACCTTCAGGAGGTGGACACAATAAAAGCAACAGCTGTACAGTCTAATAATCCAAGATAATATATCCTAGGTAAATACAAAAATGATGTCAAAATTTAATCAACTAAGGCCATAGTTTACCTTAATTGGGAGTGCATTATATAATTAAGGTGTGCCTAATATTTTGTCCCTATTGGGATAAGACTATGGGTAAAATTAGTAGAGTTGAATTGATGCCTATCTGAAGAAATTGAAAAATCAGGCTTCACAAAGGTAGTATTCACTGCAGAGCTCTCGCACTTGATTGTTTTACATTGTATAGAGGTTGCTTTTATTGTATCCACCTCTGCAAGATACAGTCTTAGCATCTTATACTGCACCCACATCTCAAAGTAGACTGCAGTGAATTATTCCTTATGATGATGGATTGGGTTCCCCCTAGTGGCCTCCTGAACACACCTCCATCAACAGCCTGGATGTTTTTTTTCTCGGAATAGACCAAATCCTGCTGTAATCTGCAGCACAGCACAGCACAGTATGATAAAATATTCCAGATCAATGTGTGCAGCAATGTTGGATACAGCGGGAGAACAGTGTCATGGCAATCTAGGAGGATATTAACCAAACTCCCTATGAAGTCTTGCAGTAGATAAAGGGATGTGACATAAAGATCTGAGATAAAACAGCCAAATGTTTCCCCTCCACAGAAAAAGTTGTTCAATTTCCATTCCTTTAACGCAAAATATGTCATTTCTACTGCTAGGGGTCTTTCTAACAAAACATAACAAAATACGTTTGCTGCATGATCTGTGGGGATGGCCGGGCGGAGCACGGGGGCATGGCTGCTGCTGAGCTGCTCTGAGCCGGCCAGCTCTGGAAGAAAGAGTCGAATGCAGAGCCAGACCTTCTGGAGGAATAAACACCTGGAGTCAAATCGACTTCGGCTCTGATTTATAGTTGTTTCATTTCAGCATCTTACACTTTGCCATCGCCTCCCTTTCCAATCCGCCCTCACTGTTCTCATCCCATCTACTGTCAATCACACACAGACGCTCTCTCTTGTGATGAGACCTCTCCGATTTAATGTAGGTTATTTTATGGTTCGAGTACAAGAAGGTGAAGTTAAGTTTAAGCACAAATGCAACATTGTGTTGTAGGGGTAGGCTATGGCTAGGTGAACAAAAACAAGGCTGTTACAATTTTATGCTATCATCTGAACCACATTACTTTTATCACATGACACGTTGCATGAATCTTAAAACAATTTGATAATGGACTAATCTTTCCAGTCATGTGTCCAGTAAAAAAACTAAATATAGCCCAACTTCTCCAATAAGAGGACTTGCTGGTTGTCTGTTTCATGTCCCAGTAAATTGAATAGAGGCTTTTAAGCCTCTGGACCACTGGTTAGAAAAACAGGCACACTGAAGTGATGTGCTGAGATCTGGGAACTGCATTTCTCATCATTGTTACAAGAATGTGCAGACTAAATGGTTGCTGAAAAAATAATATCAACAGGTAATTCATTAATTTTAAATGTCACTTTTCAATTCCATCTCATTATATAAATTCTCAACTGGCCTATTAAGCTGTTTAAGTTAATTACATACCAGATCTGATATATTAGTTTGTAGTAATAAGACCAACTAACTGCACCACTTACCATCATTTAATTATCCTATTAAGATAAAAGTAAGGAGGAGGGCATGCAGCTGAACACACTGTCTCTCTCTCTCTCTCTCTCTCTCTCTCTCTCTCTCTCTCTCTCACACACACACACACACACACACACACACATTCACAAACACACACTCAACACACACAAATTCATGGGTTCAGTTTAAAGCGTGTAAGAAATCCTGAAAGCCATCAATGCTGTATTTCAGATGAGAGCAGTACTGCCATATTACTAATTCCTCCCCAAAACATAGAAAAAATAGTTGTTAGAAAAGCAATGTATTTTCACATAACTGTAGAGACCTGGGTACCAAGCAGCATTACCTCCAGCTTTGATTGTGTCTGTGGGAAGTGTGAGGGAGGGACCGTGTCCTTGACACTGCATTAGTTGATTATAGCTCCTGCAGGGAGGATGTGGGGGATATCTTACAGTCATATTCCTCCAGGCTGACCTCCTCACTAGCAGGTGGCAAGTGTGTAAAGATTCTTCAGAATAAACACAAAGCTAATTTTAAAAGCAGCACGATTGCATAGAAGGTGCGAACCGAGGTGAAAAGACATCCTCTTCAGTTGATAAAGTCCGACTTGAGTGAAAAATTTCACACTTTTTACAAGCAGTCTGACTCTCATCTTGACTTTAGTGGCCATATTAAATGGCCGCATGTTAGCAAGTTAGCTCTGTGTTGCATTTAGGGAACAACAAAGGGAGGTCACTTCACTGAAAAAATTCTGGTAGATCAACTTAAGTTAACATAAAGCTTTCAATAATCCGTTCAGTGGGAATTATATTGGGGAATGAATGGAGATTAAGTCCTAAATTTAGTTTATAATTGTGTTGCTAATGGCTAGCCTTCTCTTAAAAACCTGATTCAAAGTTAGGTAGGCGGCAATAAAAAACACACTGTACTTGAGTTATATAGACAAGTTATACGTGGGAGATAGTTATTACAGTACTTACAGTACTTGTATAAGCTATAAAACAGAGAAGCATTAGTACTCTACATTGGCATTACTTAATTTGACCTGCATATGAAGATAACGCTAGCTTAATCAACCATTAAGCTAACAGGATGTCAGTCAAAGCTAACATGAAGCATCTCTTTCTAAGTCCAAGACAACGATTAAAAAGGCTGCGTGGTAGTTTGATACTCACCGCGGTTGTGAAGACATTTTCTCGTAGTACTTTCTGTCCTACTGGAACAAAAAAAAATATTCCGTCCGAGGTACAACAGAGAATATTTTAAGAAAAAAGTTTCCAAAGTTTCTTTAACCAAACAAAGATGGCAGCCGGAAGTGACTTTGGTCGTTAGTTTAGCTACATCCGGTGAGCTGCCTACAGTATTTCATTTATTTATTTTATTTTAAATTAGCCTATATTATTATTATTATTATTATTATTATTAATGTTGTTGTTATTATTATTGTCTATCTATCTATCTATCTATGTAAAGGACATATAGAATACATTATATTATTCACTTATGCTAATGGTAATGAGGGACTACTTTTTATTGCTGTTATATCTCCACCCTGATGATTTACGTCTCAAACACAGTGAGTCAAGTGCAGTAAGTTTAAAACTGAGCACTAGTGCCATCTACTGGAATACACATGAAAACACATGTTCTCATAGGCACCTACTGTGCACAGTGGCTGAAAACTGAGTTCAAGCATCTGTCTGCTGCCTTCACAGCAGTCATCGTGAAAGAGGAGAACGCTGTTCGTTTCATCCATTTTATAAATGCTCCAGTTCAGTAATATTTATATTTAAATGTACAAACATGTTCAGTATTTTAGGGGCTGTGATAATATATCATCGGTAAATCAGGGTTGTGTCGTTGCTTCCCTCTGCAAATGCTGCAAACCACTGTTTATGATGTATTCAATAACATCCATTTGAAATGAATATCTGCATTGATAAAATGAATCCAGTACAAAATGCTGTCTCATCTGTTAAGTATAGGTGATATTACAATAAGGCTTTTGGTTGAAAATGATACTAATCGTTGCTTGATAAGGGTATTTTTTTTCATCCTCCTTTGATACACAGCCTGAGCATGAGACCAGGGAAGGTAGAATTACTAATTTAAAAAAATAGCAGAATGAGCAGAGATGGTGTTGAATTCCAACAAGCAACTAAAACAAGCAAGACGTACAGTATAAGCATCCTTATCCCCGGAAAATCAAACCATACAGTGTATTAACACAAAATAATCTTACAGCTCCCATACAACACATAATCATTTTAGAGCCTGTGTTTTATCTTGAGGGGGAAGCATGTCTCCAGCCCTTCAAAGAACTAATCTCCCACCTCCCTCCATCATTACTTTACAGGGAATGACAACACCAACTAAAAAAAAATGGCTAAAGATGCACAAGACCCCCTTTGGAAACAAGAATAATGCACACCGTGTCTCGCTTTGAAGGAGAGAGTGCTTCAATCTTATTTGATTTTCTATTTAAAAAATGAAGATTATTTCCCTGTGCATTATTTTCTAACAATCACAAACGTAATATCATCAGTGATCAGATTAAGTGATTTGTCTTTCATTAGGAACATAGTTATATTTTTCTCAAAATCAAATACCGCAGTCCCCCATATTTTGCAATTCTCTGCATGTACAAGAGGCAAAGAGCAAGAGTGGGGGGATCTAAGCCATTTTGGTGTATCTCACACTCAGTGGGTGAGAGTTGGCAGCCCTGTCATGTTCAACCAATAGCAGAAAACTTTTCTCTCTCTCTCTCTCTTTGTGTGAATCCTAAGGGAACAGCACCTCTCTGAGGAAGCACCGGCTAAGCAGAGTAGCACTGGAGGGCATCCACAACATAAGATACACGGTCAGTGCTAAATGACCAATGAGAAGTAAATCAAAGCGAAGCACGGGCTGGTAATTCAGTTTCTGTGCTCAAGAGGTTTTATGAAATGAAAAAAGAACACGACTGCGCTCATCCAGGGCAAGCATAAACAGTTTCTTCTTAGCCGAATCCAGTGCTAGCTTTCCAGATTTCCAGATATTTAGGTCGAATGAAATGTAAACATCCCTGTGTATAATGCTCTAAAATAATATAATAATTTACTGAGATGAAAAAAGATAATTTGTGTTTCTTTATGCTGTTTCTTTCTAAGTGCTCTGCAAAACCTTGTAAACTCATAGTACTCACTGTTCTTGATAAATGAATAGATGAATTAGCTTAACTCTTTTGTCGATGATTTGACACATTCCTGGATTTTTTGTTTTTTCCAGAGCTGCAGTCAGAACAACACCTCTTTAATAAAAAAACCTGCAAAAGCCTTATATATAGTTGGTGGGATCATGACCATGACTTTTCAAGGTGGACCCAAGGCCCTGCTTGTTAGGCTGCAACTAACTTCTTTCCTCAGGCAGGATGGGAAAATGCTGCTTTCTTTCTGATTTTAGAAAATAACATACAAGACATTGAAAAATCATTAGAACAGAGATCTGTTTCTTTAGTTTCACACTAATGACATCATGCTAAATAGTCTAGACAGTAACATGAAGCACTTATCCAATCAATATCTTATTTTGATACTTTGAGCAAACTAGAGCTGTGTGACTGTTCACAGACCAGAAAAACCAAGAAAACATTTAATTTACAAATATACACTAAAATGTACACACAAGTATATACTTGGGTTGAAGAAGTTGATTAATATTAGTTCATTCTGAGTCAGATCTATAGATGAAAGCTAATAGGTCTACAATGCAAGCGAGATTGATTTGTAGAAGTTTGCTGGAATTGTGCCTGACAATTTAATCTCAGGTTTTAAAGTGCCTTTAATCTCCTTTATGAGAGCTCTTGGCAGTGCTCTACTGTATTACACAGCTGGAATATGTTCAAGGTAGTCCTTTAGTTTGAAATAAAAGCCCAAAAGTTCTGTTTGTAACCATAGTACCTTGTCAGTCATGCGTGCATTTACATCATCAGCACTCAGCCAATCATACCAGTGATGATCATTGTCTCTGTTCTCATGCTGCTTTTCTCCCCAAAATAAGAACAAAGATATTCTCAGATTTATCGAGTAATCTTCCAGCTGTATTTGAAGAAACTAATTGGTTGATGAGAAGTCAATTAACATTATCACTTTAGCTGGTTAACAATGTTAGTGTGAGCTAGTTAAAGGTGCAATACGTTGGTCACCTCTCGAATTCATACTACCAAACAAGTAGGAGGCAGCGTATCACCAGTAACTGCTAACTGCTGCAAACTGTAGCTGCTGTCAGCTTGTTAGCTTAATTAGCAACTCAGCTAGCAGTCCAAACTGGGAACTCGGAGTGGTATTTTGAAAAAGAACGCGCAAGGATAGTAAATATCTGCAACATAATACATAGAAGTTTTTAGTCAAAACTCCTAATATCTTCACGTTCTGTTAATAATCTTTGTTAATTTGTTTTGTGATGTTTAATTTGTAACGTTTTAATCTAAAATTCGTACGTACTGAACCTTTAAACATTTGAAATATGGAGCACAGCTTGTTAAATGGTCATTTGTTCACATTAACTGATTCTTTTCAATGTTCTTTAACCTTAATAGCGTCAGAGCAGTTACCGCATTGCAATAGTGCCATATTGCTAAATCCTGTGTTGAGTCCCTACTGGCTTGTATGTAACCCTGAAGAGCACTATTTCCATTCCATGTTTGTGCATCCATAAAGCATGACAGACACAATATGTTTTTTTACTACCTGATAAAACATGTGCAAAGCCTTAATGATTTAAAACATGAATTTACATGGGCTTATAGCCTTCTTATTCTGCACCAATTTCATTTCTCATCACTCACACTTTGCTACAGCACTGTAGCGCCATCAACTGTTACCGCCCACTGCAGTCTAAACGTGTATCGCATCATATTCACATTGTGTGCAGGTACTTCAGATATAAATAATACAGGAATCCGGTCATCAAAACAATGCACTACACCACAACTAGTGATCAAAAATCTTCAGAGGGTGCCCCCAGTCTGAAATGTAAAAATAACAAGCATAAACAACACAGAGAAAAACACCAGGGTATATAAAACTGTATATTTAACAAAATCAATATGCATGCATAGGTTTTACCTATGAAAGTTTTTCCTTTGTAAATGTGATTTCAACATACTATGCAAGCATACTGCTTGCCTTCAATGACCCTGTTATAACAAGATAACACATTTTCTATAGATATCACAGCGTGGTCATATGTGTAGATTTTTTTCTTCCGTTTTCATACATACTCACACTTAGCTAGACTCCTGCAGTAAAGTTGAGACAATGAACTGTGAGGATGGTTATTTTTTTTCTACCCTGAAAAGTTAATTGTATGGACAATCTTGGATTACATTATCAAGACTGTCGACTAATTTTCAATTGTAATACTTAATCTCTTTTAAGGCAATTTCTGCCGAAACACCAAGCCTACGGACGAATGAAAGACTGTCGGTAAAGCCACCAACCTGTATTTGCAAATGTTCTCGTTGACAATAACATTAGGCGGTCTCACTGGATGGTGATGAATAGTAGGCGTTTTTGAAGGGAGTTCAATCACAAAGAAAAATCTAAAAAGAAAAATCTAGTGCCACTTAAGCAAAATCATGCAATTGTCCATTTCATCATAGTGCAGTCTGTAAAGGCCAGAATTAGCCTGTGTCCTGACATTGTATACAGTAGGACATAGTTGTCCAGGATGCTTTCTGGACATGAGGAAGACTCATACGTCTTTTAGACCTGAATAGATGTGATTAAAAGAAGATTCTGTACCGGCAGCCAGTGATTAAAATTTGATTGATGTGATAATGATTTAATGACTATGACACAGTAATTTAGTGAAGAGTCAAAACCAAATTCTCAATACACGGTGAAATGTGGCGAGATGGTAAATTGCTTGAAAGGAAAATAAGAGTGTGGTGATGGTTCCTGCATAATCCTTCAGTACTTTTTGTACGCTGTATTTGGGAAAGCTGTAGGTCTATACAAAAATAATTTCAGAGGCCACTGTATGCTTAGAATAAAAACTCAAAACAATTTAAGACATCAAAAATCTTTCTTCCAGTTTCATTGGCTTAAAATTGAGCTCAAGGGGTGTGTTTTATTTTGTTTTTCAAACCAGGGTGACTACTTATATTCTGTATTTTAATTTATTCAGTCAGTTCAGTTGGGAAGCATATAGGGAGAAAGAGTAGAGGATACACTGCACAAGACAGTTCTTATAGGATTCAATCATCTGCCTGCAAGGGGCTGACGTTCTAAACACTTCCCCATCTTACTCTCTCCTCTTTTGCTTGTAGTTCATCAGATCAATTCCTGTATTATGCATAACACACTCTCCCACATGCCAAATGGATTCAAGATATCTCAATCTGCAATGTGTTTTTTCTAGAGTACATCAGAGAGCCGCAACTACACCGGACTGTTCAAGGAGATCTACAGTCGGAGTTTCCCTCTCCACTTGCTTTCTCGGCTGTTCCACAGCTCCTCCCTCTGTCGTCTCTCTGCGGGCATCATTGACAGCCCTGCTACCAAGATTGGAAATGACATGCACAAGAATTGGGGGTGTTACATGGTTTAGGTTGTTGTTGTGGAGAACCACTGCATATATGAAAAAAAAGTTAAAAGTTAAAGCTTAAGCTTTTTGTGGCTCAAGAGGAAGCTACAGGAAATTTTGTGATTTGTTGGAACCAAAGACTACAATTTTGAAAATGAAAACATCCATGCCCTTCTGCACTTTAAATTGCCTCGTTGTTGAAAGGTGCTGAAGGTGCTATATAAATAAACTTGCCTTGCTACTACCATAACACATATCTCCCACTGAACCAATCGGCAACCTCCACAGCTGAAAGTGTGTTTTTGGCAGAAATGCCAAAAACTGCAGCTCCAGGAATGGCCACTTGAAGCTGGCTCCAAAATTTAGACAATCCCCACAGACCCCCATTTGAAAAATGCCCAACTTAACAGCAGGAGTAAAAATGTTTACAGCTTGGTGAAGAAAAAAAAAATTCTCCACGTTCATTATGACACTCCCTTGTTTACATTTTATTAAGGTTTAAAGTATTGCATAATTAAGGGTTTGGCTGATTTTGGTGACAGCTAGCTGCTAGTTCTTGACTTAGCTGTCAACAATGTTTTGTTTGCGTTCTTTACGCTTAACTCAAATTCTGAACTCATGGTGTAGCTCTGGTTATGTCTGTTTTCTAGCGGTGCTGATGCGGTAGTTTACGAGCTGTAGTTTGAGCTTTAGTTTCCCCAGTAAACACACCGACCTCTTCGGCCTCCTTCCCAATCTGCTGCTGCTGCTCACAGGGTCACTCGTCTTCTGAAGCTGCTCTTTGCTGCTTCAGTGTCTCTGTGCTGCCTTTCCACTGGCCTGCAGTGGGGACACCCAGCCTGTCCGCTCTACCTAATTAGCCCAGAGACATGAAAGAGGTCGTGCATGTACTGGGGGAACTACAGATCACGAAAAGAAAAACACAGACATAACCCATTAACACCAGACAAACACAAGCTAATTCTCTAAAAACAGTAAAGTCATGGTGGCCCACTGACCGCCCTCCCTCTGGTTAGGATGTTTCTCGCGAGCAAAATCCAAATTCCCTCAGAAATTCTGGTGCATGTTCATCAAAAGGTCTCCAGATGGTTAAGCCTGTTTGACAAGTCTCTCTTAGTTTCATTCTTCATTAATGTTGGTTTCTGATAACTGTTTTATGGCCTCCATTCAAGCTACTAAGAGTTTTGAAGTTGAAAAAAATCTCTTGAGTTCAGTGCCCTGGGTTGTTGCCTGCTTATGTGCGAAACCTATAAACGTCCACATCTCTGTTTGGCTATGTCAGTATAATCACCACTAGAACGTACAGTTCATTTGAACTCAGTGTTAATAAGTTTGAGTTCTGCAAGTTTTGTTGCAGAAATAGAACCTCTTCTGTTCCTCATGTCTTTTCTGCTTCCTGTTTCTCTTCCTCTGCGTCGCCCTCTGTCAAGTTCCTCCTGGGTATGTGGAAGTAAAAGAAGTGTTCAACAAACTCAAGCCACAAGAACCTTTATACTTGCTGCACTCAGGTGTTAAATTAGACCATATATTTGGGCTTCACTGTGTAAGGTTAAGGCAGTCTCCAACTGACCTTATTCTTGCAGGAAGCTTCAGAGGTTCCTGGTTTTGCTGATTCCTGCAGGGGACTCCTACCGATCTCAGTGGTCATCAATGGTTAAGCATTTTATCTCAGTCCCTGTCCTGATTCGCTCTGATCCAGCTTTCCAGAGATGCTGATAAAGGACAGGAAGCTATCTTGTTTCGATGCTCAGCCCTTATAGTACGCAGGAGCTTCATTTTTATTCTTCTCTTTCATGACGTTTAGAATAAGCTTCTCAATTATGGCCATGATTCCAGCCTTACCTGCCATCTGAATACTGGTTGCACATTGTCTTCTTGACACAAAACCCTTTGAAACAGTTGATGTTCGAAAACTGACAATCCACAAAGCACACCCAATTCATACAGCAGCAGACCAGGTGTGCACCAAGAACGACTTCGGTGCCGACTCACAAGAGTGTGATCCCTTATTTCTGTTTGCACAATATCTTGCATCGAGACTAAAAGGACCCACAATAGACAGAGCCAAACGGGAGAGATCAGTGAGGCAATGTGATGCAACCAGGAGGTTGTTTTTGCTTCCGATTTCCAGTGTGGCTAATAAGAACAGGTAAGGACACTTTTGACTTTAGACATGGTCGGACGACATGTTCTACAAACTGGTTTATTTCAAGCATACAAACCACTTAGGGTTAGTTGTCAGCCACTTACCCATCAAGTGAACTTGATCCAAAAAGCCCTACTTATAACACAGCTTTGATTACTAGTGTCCACCTCCATTTTTATTTATTTGCTTAGTTTCGGATGATGTTAGATGGTAACTGTATTTGCAAAACTCTTGATTTGTACGTACCTCTTCTTATAATGTAACATCTCCGTGGGTAAGATCTGGTTAGGTTTAGCAACAAAAACACCTGGTTTGGGTTCAGCCTAAATGACCCCTCCTCACAAGATCCCTCGTGGGTTACCATCTAGACATGACCATTAGTTTACTGACAAGGCATGCAATACGTCAAGCTGATAGTGAATTTTAAAAGCACCCTCTGTTGCAAACTACTAATAGAGTCCTATGTGGTTATAGACTGTAAATTTTGAATTCAACCAGGTAAGGAACTGGCAAATCTTTCCGGATGTTCAAGCAACTCTTTAAATTTGAAAGGAAAGGGTCAGTCCTAGCAGCTTATTATGCAGTTTTAGCCTGAAAACAGATGAGGTACAGCAGCAGATGATGTTAAGCTCCAGTCTAGACAGCTATGAAGCATGGTGGGTGCATAATCATCAAAATCAGACAACGAGATAGTAGAAGAACTTGAACAATGTAAACATTCTGTACATTTACGTGCACTCTTTTAGTTTCTTCTCTATAGGCTGTTTGTTGCAGCTGACATCTTAACTAGCTTACCTTATTTGATTTGAGGTCAAGAAACAGAGCTTACTTGTCAGTCTTTCAAATTATTCTTGGCATGTATATCCATCAGTCTGGTTTCTTTGTGTGTTTTGATTCAGTGCATGCCACAGAGGTAACAAGAAGAACAAACCAGACGCAATGAGATGTTTTTGAAATAGGAACAGCATGGCAACAGCGAAGCAGCATTCATGCAACATGGTACAACATGAGCACTATTCTAATCCCTGCAAATCAATCAGTACAACACAAATGAACAAATACATAGCAAAAATAGCAATTATGAAATGCCTCTGTTTTACCATCATATTCACTCCAGATACTGAGGAAGTCAACTCTCTGTGAACCATGTAAACACCTTTATCAAACCGTTACCTTCGTCTGTGTATTAACTGTAATTGAGTCAAACGTGCATGTAAGCTCATTGACTCTCGTTTCCCTGGTTTATCTCCTGATGTCACACTCAATCAAAAATAAGCGTGTATTTCAAAATATTTCGAAAAGCATGACAATAACTGAATTTTATACAGGGACCTGTGTCGCTCCTCAGGGATGAGGTATTAATTGCTGCATAAAGATGCATTAAAAAATCTGCAAGATCTGCATTATGGTAAGTAAGCATGCATTAAAATAAATGTTTATGTCTCAAAACAAATTCTGGATTTCACCTCCAGAACCCATTTAAGGAGGTCCAGTAATGATTTTCTGTGACAAACTAGCTGCATCAATTAAATGGAAGCAAAGGTGCTCGCTGTGCAGTGATTGCAGTAATTATATAGGCTTGATTTGATTTTAAATTTTGGTCTACATACTTTCGTAATAGCCCTAAAAATGGGTAGTTTGTCAATGTGGAAAATGCATGAAGGTGAATTTAGTTATTCTGGGATGTAATAGACCCCTTTGGCTTGTCAAAGCAGGAAAAGCACAGGTGTATTTTATAATTTTAAGAATGGCTGCATTACATTTAGGTGAGCTAGTTCCAGATCTCTGGTATTATCTGCACCTATCTGCACAGCACTGTGTTGGAGAAAGGTCTGGCTGCCACAATTCTCATTCAGTTTTTAACCCAGGATGCAGCGACGGTGCCCCTGCAAACTAGTGTAGGGGAAAGCTTGGTTTGCATGTGGGGGGGATGAGCCCTTGCATTAAAATGGCTTAATCCCCCCAAAAGAAAAGGTAACAGTTGCTAGTTTATGTTCGTGCCGTTAGCGAACAGGTTCTTTTAAAGTAATTTGCCAGTTTCAGCATGTAGGTTGCTAGCTCGGAGGCATAGAGACATAGGCAAGAGAATGGGTACCCAATGACATACTTATACCAACAGGCTACACCCGATAAGTCTCCTTGGACACTTAATAGAATGGAGCCATCGTTAATGTTATTGGTCACACCTTTGCTCTTCCTGTTTTGACAGCTCAAAATTTCGTCCGTGAAAATTGCAAACATGAATAAATTGTGACTTTAATTGAAATTTTGCTGGATTAAGTTTAGGGAAATGCTCCTGTGCTTTGTTATATAATAGACTCCAGGACTGACCATGTCCATTCAGTCTTTGTGTAAACAGAGTGAGAATAATCTCAAACTTCAGTAGCCTATTTGCATTTACTGTGCATAATGTTGAACTTAACTGTAGATCACACCTACAGTACAGAGAGTGCACGTAGCTGTAGCTACTCATTACATGATCTTTCATACCAGTCAAGACAATTATTGTTGTTTGCCACACGCATCTTTGCTAGAGTAGAGCTGGAAGGTCAGTGTTTTCAATTACAGATTGTATTGCTGATACCTAGTATCAGATTCTTGATCATGACATCACTGGTGCCGGTGGACAGAGTTAACCTCCTACAGGCCACATCATCTGAGCACGGAGCGCTGTTCCTACCTCTGTCAGATGGAGTGGCCGCAATCATATCAGTAATTTCAATTAGTTAATAAATGAGATGTATCACAATTTCTCAAAAGCGTGTTATAAACAATCTTCACAATTCTGTTATTTTTTTCTGTAGGCTGAATGTTTTAGAAATAGCCCATTTTACTTGGTCTGCAAGGATAAAGGAGAATGATATACATCTTTTTGTTTCAACTCAAGGATTATTCTTTGTACGAATTGGCTGTTGACGTAACCTCCAGATTTACAGAATACTCCGGAACATTTTCTGAGATCAGTTTTTAAATAATTTAATTAAACATTTAATGGAAAACAAAAGATTTATATTCTATTTTTTATGCAAATGTGTGTGTTAATAAGGGAATAGCTTTAAATATTGAATTAAATGAATAATTAAAAGGCATTATCTGGCCAAGAGTTAGATGGAAAAACCAACACTTGAGTCTGTAGAATATTAAAGCTACAGCTTAGCTTATCTTAGCACAAAGACTGGAATCTTGAAACAGCTAGCCTAATCAAAGATTAAAGAAAAATCCACCTACCAGTACCTCCACACCTCACTAATCATCTTATTATATGAAGGGTTATGTGCCAGATGGCTATTTTTTGTCCGGGAGAAGTCACTTCCTGGAGTCTTGTTAGCGCCATGAGGTTGCCGATGCAGGTGTATAACCCCCCCCAAAGTGCAACGTGACGTTCAGTTTCTGACAAGCGGCATATCGTGTGCTAATTAGTGAGCTTTAGAGGTGCAGAACTCCAAACCTTTGCTTGCCGTATCCCACTGTTCCTAGTATTTGTGCGAAGCTAAGCTAACCGGCTGCTAGCTGTAATCAACAGAGAAATGATGTCAATCTTCTCATCTAACTCTCAGTGAGAAAGTAAGTAAATACATTTCCCAAATGTTGAATTATTCTTTAAATTTTGAAGCCAACTCTGGCCAGTTAGCATTTAAAGTACAAAAAGGAGTAAATATTATCTAATAATTTTCCATTAACGGTGTGATCTTTGTTATTATCAAACATTGTGATGTTACAAAGGTCCAATAAATATTAGTTTAAGATGTACAATATCTATTGAATGTATAATTATGTGGTACAAACCATACAATGTGTTGTATGCCAGTATCACGGCAGCTTGTGAAAAGCGATGAAATTCAAGGACTTAGGATATTTGTGGGCACGAATTTTTCAATTTTTTTGTGACATTCAGCGGGTTTAACACTGAAAATTCATGTCGATGTTCATAATCCTAAAGACTCAATTTTGTCTGTAAACGTCGTGTTTTATTCAGTCAGAGAAACGTGGTGCATACAGGAAAGATAGTGATACTGAGAGTCAGATTTTGTATCCATGTACTGTATCTGATATTCATATTCACAAACTGCCGGGATGCTATGTTGGATTATATGATGTGCAAATCTGTTTCATTTCTTAAATGCAGTTACAACACATTTAAATATAAACAGATTTAATTAAATTCCTTCAAAATAAAAGATACAAATCACTGTCTCTCATATGCCTTTCCGGTGCAAACACACCTTGCATTGATAATGATGATAATAACAGTGTTG